>NC_057812.1:735440698-735443517 GCF_018294505.1 Triticum aestivum
GTTGGAATAGGATTCCTTGAGGGGGGAAAGAAAGAGAGGGGGCCGTCCACCTCTCCTAGTCCTAATAGGACTAGGGGAAGGGGGGAGGTGCATAGCCACCTTGGGCTGCCCCTTTCTCCTTTCCACTAAAGCCCACTAAGGCCCATATAGCTCCCGGGGGGTTCCGGTAACCTCCCGGTACTCCGGTAAAATCCCGATTTCACCCGGAACACTTCCGATATCCAAACATAGGCTTCCAATATATCAATCTTTATGTCTCAACCATTTCGAGACTCCTCGTCATGTCCGTGATCACATCCGGGACTCCGAACAATCTTCGGTACATCAAAATGCATAAACTCATAATAACTGTCATCGTAACGTTAAGCGTGCGGACCCTACGGTTCGAGAACAATGTAGACATGACCGAGACACGTCTCCGGTCAATAACCAATAGCGGGACCTGGATGCCCATATTGGCTCCTACATATTCTACGAAGATCTTTATCGGTCAGACCGCATAACAACATACGTTGTTCCCTTTGTCATCGGTATGTTACTTGCCCGAGATTCGATCGTCGGTATCCAATACCTAGTTCAATCTCGTTACCGGCAAGTCTCTTTACTCGTTCTGTAATACATCATCCCGCAACTAACTCATTAGTTGCAATGCTTGCAAGGCTTAAGTGATGTGCATTACCGAGAGGGCCCAGAGATACCTCTCCGACATTCGGAGTGACAAATCCTAATCTCAAAATACGCCAACCCAACATGTACCGTTGGAGACACCTGTAGAGCTCCTTTATAATCACCCAGTTACGTTGTGACGTTTGGTAGAACACAAAGTGTTCCTCCGGCAAACGGGAGTTGCATAATCTCATAGTCATAGGAACATGTATAAGTCATGAAGAAAGCAATAGCAACATACTAAATGATCGGGTGCTAAGCTAATGAAATAGGTCATGTCAATCAGATCATTCAACTAATGATATGATCCCGTTAATCAAATAACAACTCTTTGTCTATGGTTAGGAAACATAACCATCTTTGATTAACGAGCTAGTCAAGTAGAGGCATACTAGTGACACTCTGTTTGTCTATGCATTCACACATGTATTATGTTTCCGGTTAATACAATTCTAGCATGAATAATAAACATTTATCAAGATATAAGGAAATAAATAATAACTTTATTATTGCCTCTAGGGCATATTTCCTTCACAAAGACCGACCACGGCAGAAGATAGAGAGAGAATGCAAGTCATTCCCTATGCCTCAGCCATAGGTTATATAAAGTATGCCATGTTGTGTAGCAAACCTGTTGTGTACCTTGCCATGAGTTTGGCAAGGGGGTACAATAGTTATCCAGGAGTAGATCACTAGACAACGGTCACAATTATCCTTAGAGGACTAAGGAAATATTTCTCGGTTATGGAGGTGATAAAGAGTTCGTCGTAAAGCGTTACACCGATGCAAGCTTTGACACCAATTCGGATGACTCAGAGTCTCAGTCTGAATACATATTGATAGTGGGAGCAGTTAGCTAGAGTAGCACCATGCAGAGCATTGTAGACATAGAAATTTGCAAATATACGGATCTGAATGTGACAGACCCATTGACTAAACTTCTCTCACAAGAAAAACATGATCACAGCTTTGTACTCTTTGGGCGTTAATCACATGGGGATGTCAACTAGATTATTGACTCTAGTAAACCCTTTGGGTGTTGGTCACATGGCGATGTGAACTATTGGTGTTAAATCACATGGCGATGTGAACTAGATTATTGACTCTAATGCAAGTGGGAGACTGAAGGAAATATGCCCTAGAGGCAATAATAAAGTTGTTATTTTATATTTGCTTATTCATGATATAGGTTTATTATCAATGCTGGAATTGTATTGATTGGAAACTTAAATACATGTGTGAATACATAGACAAATACCGTGCCCCTAGTAAGCCTCTACTAGACTAGATCGTTGATCAAAGATGGTTAAGGTTTCCTAACCATGGACATGTGTTGTTATTTGATAACGGGATCACATCATTAGGAGAATGATGTGATGGACAAGACCCATCCGTTAGCTTAGCATTATGATCGTTCAATTTTATTGCTATTGCTTTCTTCATGTCAAATACATATTCCTTCGACTATGAGATTATGCAACTCCCAGATATTGGAGGAATACCTTGTGTGCTATCAAACGTCACAACGTAACTGGGTGATTATAAAGATGCTCTACAGGTATCTTCGAAGGTGTTTGTTGGGTTAGCATAGATCGATATTAGGATTTGTCACTCTGAGTATCGGAGAGGTATCTCCGGGCCCTCTCGGATCATAAGAAGCCTTGCAAGCAAAGTGACTAATGAGTTAGTTGCAGGATGATGTATTACAGAACGAGTAAAGAGACTTGCCGGTAATGAGATTCAACTATGTATGAACATACCGACGATCGAATCTCGGGCAAGTAGCATACCGATAGACAAAGGGAATAACGTATGTTGTCATAACAGTTCGACCGATAAAGATCTTCGTAGAATATGTAGGAGCCAATATAAGTATCCAGGTTCCGTTATTGGTTATTGACCGGAGAGGTGTCTCAGTCATGTCTACATAGTTCTCGAACCCGTAGGGTGCGCATGCTTAACGTTCGATGACGATTTTGTATTATATGAGTTATGTGATTTGATGACTGAATGTTGTTCGGAGTCCCGGATGAGATCACGGACATGACGAGGTGTCTCGAAATGGTCGAGAGGTAAAGATTGATATATAGGATTGATATATAGGACGATAGTATTCGGACACCGGAAGTGTTCCGGAGTGTATCGGGTATTTA
>NC_057812.1:735443774-735444728 GCF_018294505.1 Triticum aestivum
GAAACCCCCGGGAGGAAGATATGAGCCATATGGGCCATAAGAGGGGAGAACACCAACCCACAAGGGGTGGCACGCCCCCCTTAGGCATGTGGCCGAATTGGAGAAGGAAAAAGTGGGGTTCGGCCCCCCTTTGCTTTCTATCTTCCCCCTTCCCTTTCTTCTCCGGTGAAAAAAGGAAAGGGGGGCGGCACTTGGGGAAACCCCAAGTAGGATTTGGATCCTACTTGGGCCGCCGCTTGGCTTCCTCTGGTCCCCTCCCACCTATATATATATGGGGAGGGGGCGCCTAGAACATACAACATCAATTGTTAGCCGTGTGCGGCGCCCCCCTCCACAGTTTACATCCCCGGTCATATTCTCGTGGTGCTTAGGCGAAGCCCTGCGAGGATCACTTCACCATCACCGTCACCATGCCATCGTGCTGACGGAACTCATCTACTACCTCCACACCTTGCTGGATCAAGAAGGCGAGGGACGTCACCGAGCAGAATGTGTGCAGAACTCGAAGGTGCCGTACGTTCGGTACTCGATCGGTGGAGCGTGAAGAAAGTTCGACTACATCAACCACGTTATGACACGCTTCCTCTTACGGTCTACGATGGTACGTAGACACACTCTTCCCCTCGTTGATATGCATCTCCATGGATAGATCATTGCATGAGCGCATATTTTTTTTTTTTGTTTTCCGTGCTACATTTCCCAACATATATTTTTGAGATTGCGACCCATTAGTTGATTCTTCCTTTTTATGTTCTTCAAGTACTCCGTAGCAATTTTTTTACTAACATGTCATTCCAATGGTAATTAGTTTCGTACTCGTGTATACAACCATGCATCCATATCTATACCTCGTGCGATATCCATGACGACAACACAATGCCATGGCTGTGCCATTATCTCCATCGAAGACACACACACACACACACACACACACACACACACACATGCACACAC
>NC_057812.1:735444951-735446366 GCF_018294505.1 Triticum aestivum
ACACACACACACACAATGCCATGTTTTTTTAATTTTTTTGCTCCCACGCCTTTAGCATGGTCTGTGAGAAAAAAACCAAACCAATTTGCAAATAGATCCCGGTAAAAAAATAGTTAATTTATGAGGGCGAAAGAAATGATGACATGGCATTGATGTGGTCATTTTTTCCGCTCAGCCGGTTTTGGCCTTATTTGATCAAATTAACGAGTTTACGGACTAAATCTAATCAGTTCCCCAGTTGTTGGCCTAAACTATGCAATCTGCTTGAGTTTATGGACTAGTGGCGTATTTTAGTCCCAAATAAACAGTTGAACCCCATGATTTTTAGGATTTACTCGAGGCGTTCCGGCAATGTGCATTCAGTGAGAGGAGACGTTCCCCTCGACTACGAGGGCGTCTGTGGTGACTTCGTCAATCTCAAGATGATGTGTCATCTCAGTCTTTCGAAGGAGCTCATAGGGTTGGGTGTGGTGTGTGCGTTTACATGGGTAAGTGTATGCTCGTGTATGTGAGCATCTTCGATTGTACTATGTTAAAAACATATAGAATATGGGGCAAATCCTCAAATTCCCCAAATTCTTATACCACTCTAGAATATGACTAGCCCAGGTGGTCCTTTTAGACTTCTTAAACACGACATCGTCATCAAGCATCACAAGCTTTTGTCCTAGAAGATCCGGAGAGACCTCAGTGGAATCTTCTGTGTCAGTACTCACTACAGCAGACTCATTCTTCTTCTTACGATCAGCAGATTTAATGTTGAGTGTCATCTATATCTATCTATCTATCTAGAGAGAGAGAGAGAGAGAGTCACTATTTAAATGGTTGTATATTTAATTTGAGAGAGATGAGACAGAAAGAGACGGGGTGGATCCAATTATATTACTCCTAAGTCCTAAGTGCATAATGTTTTGTCAATACCTTCAATTTGATTTGATGGAAAGGTGGTACTAGCACTAAGAAGGGAAGGCAGTTGCCGCCCTTGTCCCTTGTTGTTGGCCTGCCATGGCGGCGTCGATCACTGGCTCGCTTAGTAGTGAATTTTGTGATAAGAGTGAGGGTCAATAGTGAGAGAGATGGGGGTTGGGGTTGGCCAGTTTAGTTACGGCTCTGAGCAAAAATAATTTTCCTACTGTAAAAAATGTGCCAAATTACATTTCATTAGAGATGGCTTTGCAGCAAATTGCATGAGTGAGCGGTTCTATTTTTTTCTTCAAGTCATACAAAATTTTGGTCATACAAAATTAGGGTAAATGCATTTATTTGTTGCTTCAAGAGTTAATAAAAACACATGGTCGTGTCTAATGTGCATGCTCAACAAGGGACATCATATTTTTGTTTCGTGGTAATGCACACATTCAACTTTTGTTACAAAGTGGCAATAGCTCAGAAGACAACATATTTGTCTTCTTGGC
>NC_057812.1:735446675-735488946 GCF_018294505.1 Triticum aestivum
CTCCTTCGCGGCCCATTGGGAAGTACAATGTGAAGAAGAGAGGACGGCACGGCGAAGGTGAGGCGGGCGTCATCCAGTTTTAAAGGAGAGGGCTCCAACGAGAAATGTCCCGCCACAGCGGAAAACCGAGCGGTGAGGGGAGAGTTCAACAAGAAAAGGGAAGGGTCTGTCAAGGGGTAGGGTCTTTGTTGTTCGGAACACATGTGAGAAATAAATTGGTGGATAATCCGGACAACCACATCCCCCCCCCCCCACATTGGGCTGGATTTGGGTGAACCTGGATCATTGAGACGGTTGAATATTGGGGAGCCCACTAGACGCCCCTTTGATGTCCGAACACGCTCGGACACACGTGGGAGAAATGAGCTTCGACCATAGAGACTAGCTTAATTATTTGTTTGATGCATTTATATGCATTGTAGCACGTAGCGACGCACAAGCATTTACCAGTAAAGATAGGATCCAGGAGAAATGATTTAGTCAATGGTACTGTGAGGATATGTTTATCCACATTTCACTTCCTTATATATGGTACCTAATGTGCCAACCTTGTATGGAGGTGCTTGACCATTGGTTTCGTGAACTCAATGGCACTACCAAGCGTATTTTGTTGTTGATTTTTCGGTGTGTATTTGACTTCATCGGAAATGAAATACCTTTCTTTTGTTCTTCTTGATGCTAATCGATGAACTAACTTTTGCACAGCTGATTACAATATATATTTTTACTGAGTGCTAGATTATAATCTTCCATTTAACCTTTTGGTTTGTGATGTTTAGTTGCACTTAATAAGAATATAAACACAAAATGTTTAATCATTCGATTCAGCAGGGTTGATGAATATGCTGGACTGTGGGACTTTCCCTAGACACAAGCTTTTGTGGGCTTCTCCGTGTTTTCATGCTCAGGAAGCCACAACTCTGTCCATAGACTCACGTCAAGAACTAATTTCGTCCATATGTTTTCTATTATGATATTTGATGATCGCTAATTATCATGCTAGCAAGTGTGAATGTCTTCCCTTTCAGAAAAATAGGCACACAAATGGCCGCATATGAGGGGCGCCAACTTCTAGGGAAGTAATGCACGGAAGAGATGAATTCCATGCCAACCATGTTGTGTGTATACAGACGAAGAGGCTGATCGATCTGACACTGAAGACGATCCCGGGGGACATGGGAAGAGATGATTACAGAAGATGACGTTGCTACAGAAGAGGAATACAGAGATTTTTCCCTTCTTTTGTGGATTTTGGTGTAAGCACGAAACTGTACTTTTTACTATATTGTATTGGAACTTATTTTGACTTGCAGTGTGTTTCACTGAATATTTCATCGATGTTGTTAGTTGGAATCAGAGAAGTTCCAAGGTCAACAAACAAACCCTTATGCTGTAAAGAATAGTTCGTTGAGACTGTGTGGACCATATGAATAGTTTAGATAGTTGGATCATTAACAGAGATCATCCAGATGTTTCTCAGGAAAGCAGCTAGTGTAGTGTAGTAGTACAAGATAATAAAAGCTCACCTATATGATTGATAGGTTGAAATTGTTGCTACATTCATTTCCTTCCGCTCGGACCAACTCCGACTCATTTTTTATTTGCTCACAAGATCAAGATCGTGTGTGTTGGGTGCCAAAAGTATGCAGTGACGTCGTCTTTTCGCTAGCCTGAAAGAAATGAACCCGGCCAGATTACTTCTCTCCACCCCTTCCTCCCTCCATAGGGCCAAATTGGTCCTACACGCCTTTGACAATTGAAACGGGCCAGGGCGGGAGAAAATTATTCTATGTTCAAGGAGCCCACGCCGTTTGGCCTTCCTTAGCAGGGCAGAAACCCTAATAAAACAGAAAGAACCATCAAAAAGTGAAGCCCCTGCCGTCTGGCCTTCCTTAGCGCCACCGATCTCCGCTCACCGGGAACTGAGGTGGTGCCGGCGGCGGCGGGACTGGCACGAGAGGAGGAGGGGTGGCGGTTGTGGCTTGGTACGGGAGGGAGAGATGAGTGAGAAGGGGGAGACAGGGTTCTATGGGACATGATAATCTTGCAGATGACTGGAGGCTGATCATTAAGAGAGATCATCTAGATGTTTCTCAGGAAAGCAGCTTGTGTAGTGTAGTAGTACAAGATAATAAAAGCTCACCTATATGATTGATAGGTTGAAATTGTTGCTACATGTGGGCTGTTTTTTTGTTGCGGGAAAACTTCCGATCTATTGATCTTAAATCATGGTAGTACAATGAACACCAGAAATAATAAAAATTACATTCAGATCCGCAGACGACCAAGCGACAACTACAAGCACTGAAGCGAGCTAAAGGCGCACCGCTGCTATTGCCCCTCCTTTGCCAAAGCTGGGCAAACTTGCTGGAATATACGGTCGAGAAGTCGCCGTGTTAAGTCCTCATAGGACCAGCACACCAGAACAGTAAAAACCACCGATGAAAAGATGCGTAGACCGAAAGGATCCAACATGAAAATAAACAACGAAGGACGAACCGGAATAGATCCATCAAAGAAAATCATCGGACGAATCCTGTGAGATACGCCGGAGACCTCCACACGCCTTCCGATGATCGGAACGGGCCAGGCGGGGAAAAAATTATTCCATGTTCAAGGAGCCCCCACCGTCTAGCCTTCCTTAGCAGGACAGAAACCCGAACAAAATGGAAAGAACCATCTAAAAATGAAACCATTCCGTGGACAAAGGCCGAGATCCACTGCGCCCCCATGGTTCTAAGGCCAACAGAGACTAGACGGACGGGCGGGAGGCAGAGGAACCCTATGTACATGTGGATTGTTGGTTGCTGGATGCAAATTTTGAAGTTTCATACTACGAGAGCATCAATTGGTGAACCTGCTTCATTTAGTACAGAACAGAACTTGTTTTTCTTTTTGGAGGGGAAATCAACTTGGTTACTATGTACGTGTCATAATTACGCTACTTCAAATTATCAAAGTAGATTCCCTGGTTGCGTACGTTTTTTTTTTTTAGGGTGGTTGCGTACGGTTGATTCCTTGGTTGGAGACCTCGCACGCGCAGTGCTCGTTATACGAAATCCATCCGTTCCAGCTTAGCCGGTGGGCCGAAGACGCGAAGACCAGGGCGCTTTGCCACCGGTGGGCCGATGACGAGCGCACCACTCGGTTGACGCTGCGTGCCAGTAGTATTTTAGTACCACAACGCTCGTTTCAGTAGACACCTCGCGGCTTAAATTGCGAGACGTTCAACCATGTATCGCCGACGACGCAAAGCTAGCACTAGCTATGCTGGCCTGTCGAGGCAAAAAGCGGTCGTGACGTTCTTCTGGCCGGGTTTGACCCAGCAGCCTGTAACCCTAGGTCGCTGTTAACTCGTGCATGTCGGGGTTAGGAAAATTGGATATATCTGAGGAAGAAGCAACGCCATTCGTGGTTGATGATCATCGCGTCAAGGATGGTCCGGCCAAGTGCTTGTTGGCTGGTAAGATTTTGTACCGAAACAGAGTTTGAAGATTGTATGAGACCAGATGAAGTGAAGTTTAACCGGCTCCAGGTGTGGGCTAGGGTTATGAATCTCCCCTACAATTTGAGGGATGATGCATTGGTTGTTCCGATTGCCAAACAAATTGATAATCAGGTAAGGACAGCCAGTTTTGATCATGTTGGAGTCCGGGCCAGGGTCACCATTGATTCGGAGGTGGATTATGATTGACTCTTCCAGAAGGAAGACGGTGGAACCTTATGACATCCAATATGAGCAAATTCCATATTTTTGTTTCTCGTGTGGCTGTCTAGGACACTCGGAGTTATGCTGTCCAACTCCAGGGACGAGGGACGCCAAGGGGGATTTACCTTTCGGGTCATCTTTGCGGGCGCCTGAGGAGTACAGAAAGCCAGCGGCTAGTGAATATTCACCGCGCGGCCAGTACTCTGAGTCCAGCAACAAGCAGGACTTGAAGAACTCCAGCTCCAAGAAGGATGCTGGACAGGAAGCTACGTCACCAGTCAAGAACAACAATAGGCGATCTCAGAACAAAAGAAAGGACGCTCCAGTTCAAGTATGTAAGCCAAAAAACATGCTCATGATCACTGATTCATCGCATGAGGAGCATCAGCTAGATCCAAAAGGGACTAAGGAGGATGATACTGAGCGTGAGCGAGATCCTAAGAAGAAGAAGCCTACTCCTAACAATTCGGCAAAGACCGTGCCGCGGTCCTGCCAGTCGGAATGAGCTGTATCAGTTGGAACTGTCGGGGGCTTGGGAACCCCGAGGCAGATTGAGAGCTTCGCAGCATTGTGAAGCTAGAAGGTCCCTCTCTTGTCTTTGTTATGGAAACAAAGATAAGAGGTAAAAGAGTGGAGGATCTGCAGCATACTCTTGGTCTTGGAGGATGCTTTGCAGTGGACAGTGTTGGGTTAAGTGGTGGAGTTTGCCTTTTTTTGTCTAAAGATGTAAAAGTTAAACTTAAGAATTATAGCACCTCTCATATAGATGTTCTGGTGCAGAATAAAGATATGAACTCACCGGTCTGGAGGTTCACTAGTTTTTATGGAGCGCCTAGAGCAACAGATAGGCAGAATAGATGGCTCTCTATGCGTACGTTGCATGCTTCGTCGCAGCAGGCATGGCTTTGTATGGGAGACTTCAACGAAACGCTTTACGCTTGTGAGCACTTCAGTAGATCGCTTCGACCTGAGGCACAAATGAGAGCCTTCCGAGAAGTTATTGATGATATTGCCTTCCAAGATTTAGGTTGGTCCGGCACAACGTATGCATGGGACAACCAGCAATCCGGACAGGCTAATGTAAAAGCAAGGCTCGATAGAGCGTTTGCTAATGAGGAATTTCGGCAAAGTTTCCAACACATCAGAGTGCGACATCTTAGTTCGATCGAGTCTGATCATTGTTTTGTGGTTGCTGAAATACGTGCTTCTCACTCTTTTCGGTCTAGGTCAGCCAAGCAGTTCAATGATGAGAACGTTTGGAAAACACATATTGACTATGATCGCATGGTGGCTGACATGTGGAGAAGCTGAATACGTTCCCCCGGTCCCCAAGGCCTCGCTGATTCCCTGAAACATCTACAAGGGGTGCTTGAACCGTGGGGTGTTAAGGAGTTTGGAGGTTTAACTCGCAAAGTTCGTCAGTTGCAGAAAAGATTGGACAAACTCTAGTTGCGGTCGGTCGGACGTGGTCCCAATGACGAGGAAAGGAGTATTGCCCAAATGTTGCGTGAAGCATTACATCAAGAAGAGATCTGGGTCTGCCAGTGCTCGCGGGTTCCTTGGCTTCGAGATGGCGATCGTCATACATGATATTTTCATGCTCAGGCAGCTCAAAGGAAAAGAATCAATAAAATTCAGGGCCTAATGCGTCCAGATGGCTCTGTTTGCATGAATGAAAGTGAAGATAAGGTAGAAGTGCGGTCTTTCTACCAAAATTTGTATACTTCCCAAGGATTGGTCGATCCTAGTGGACTTCTTTAGTTCGTTCCTGTCAAAATCTCCAAGGAGATGAACAGGGAACTTATGAAACCTTTTACACCAGCAGAGGTCCGGAAAGCCTTATTTTAGATGGCGCCTTCTAAGGCTCCTGGAGTAGATGGTCACACAGCTGGGTTTTTTCAGCGACACTGGGCACTTGTTGGCGATGATGTGACTCAGGGAGTGCTTGAATTTTTGAATGGAGGTGAATTACCGACGGGGCTCAATGATACTTCCATAACACTCATCCCTAAGGTACGACACCCTCAGTCAATTACGCGGTACCGTCCAATTGCTCTCTGTCAGGTGCCATACAAAATTGCAACCACTACTAGGAAAAGGCCTACTAGTGGCGCACCAGTTTTGCCTACTAATGGCGCACTACTGGTGCGCCACTAGTACCACGCCACTAGTATTATATACTAATGGTGCTCCACCGATATATATAGACATACATATATACACTCATAGAATCAGTAGAAAAATATTAAAAACCTGTGTTATGTAGGACTTAAACCCAGGTCAATTGGTAATATATCGGAATCCAAAACAATACACCATGAAATGATTCATGTACCAAAATGCAGCCTAATTTATATATATCCGCACAGAATCATGTGAAATATCTATATATAATTGGTGGATTTCAGAGAATATAAAAGTGAATCATCTACAGGTAGACGGTGCCGTGGTCAATTGCCGAGCTGCGTCGCCGTGATCGGCAAGTTACAGAAGACAAACCAGGAGGGAAGGGAATGCTATGATCTAGCAACAAACAGTAGTCGACGCAACAGAAAGGAAAGAAATCGCATGATTGGAAAACGATTGGATGGGGTCTTCGGTTTTTTCTCCTTCGGTTTTTAAATTATTTTTCCTTATAGGTTGTTTTCTTTAAATTTAGATTTTTTTTTGTTTTCCAAATACATTACTAGTGGCGCATTTAAGCCCTTATTAGTGGCGCACCTTCCTTTATTACTAGTGGCGCACCTATAAGGTTATTAGTGACGCACCTGGAGGGAATACCAGTGGAGCACCGAATGGTATACTTATGGCGCACCTGTGGTATTGATGTGGTCATTTTTTCCGCTCAGCCGATTTTGGCCTTATTTTATCAAATTAACGAGTTTATGGACTAAATCTGATCAGTTCCCGAGTTGTATTGGAACTTATTTTGACCTGCAGTGTGTTTCACTGAATATTTTTAGATAGAATCAGAGAAGTTCCAAGGTCAGCGAACAAACCCTTATCTATAGTACTATTAAAAGAGCAAACATGTGTTTGTCTAAAGCCATACAACAAACTGTACACGGGATAAGCAGAACCATCCGATCAAATTAATTTAAACACATCCCACCGTCTATATTATATCAATAGTCTGTCATCCAGATCAATGTCTCAGATTAAATGTTCTGCCGAGCAGACGCCGCGTCTGCCGATCTTGCGAGCGCTCCGCGTTCGCCGATCCCCGCGGCCCAGCGGCAACTCCCTGATTTTCAGGCTTTTTTTAAGAATCTCTGAATTTCGGTTTGGTCCACGTGAAAGTCGCTCCCGAGTCCCGGCCCTGGCTTTAGCCCCAACAAGAACGGCGAAAGAAAGGATCCGTTGCGCCGCCGCTCCTCCCGTGCGCTCCCCACCCCCGATTCGCCCCGAGCCAACCCTGCCTCAGAATACCGCCGCCGAGCTCCTCTGCCGGTCAGCCATGCCCAGAGTCCTCCTCCCTTCTCTCTCCCTCTCCTCACTAATCTTTCTCCCTCTCTCCGTTCCCACACTGCAGGACACCATGGCCATGGACTAAAGCTCCGCCAGACCTTCCCTCGCGAGTGCCGGCCCTCCTCCCGACCAGATCGGCGACGGCGACGACAGGTGATGAACACATGCCTGCCCCCTTCTTAATTCTCCCGGGCAGTCTGTGATGCAGATGCCGCCGCCACCATTCTTCCGCACAGCCGAGGACGCGGAAGTCGCTGTTGTCTGCAACTCAGCCGCCTCCATCATGTTGCCCTGCGAAGTTGAGGAGGGTTCGTTGTCCGAACATCGCATCCTCCTACTTGTCCTCTACCACAGGGTCGTCGCCATCTTCCGTCACCATGGCCACCTCTTCCATGTCCTCTACCACGGGTTCGGCAGGAGCATACCACCGCATTTCCTCTTCACATGATAGGTACAGACTTGGCTAAGCGATTTTATGTCAAACTACACATAAATATGATTAAGTCTTTGTTGTATTTTTACTGGTAGGGACAGCAGGAGAAAGATCTTGTGGATACATATATGAATGCCTGCCAGAAGAAGAGAAAGGTATTTGGCTGCAAATCAGTTTTATGTCAAACTGCACATAAATATGATCAAGTACTTGTTGTCTTTTTACAGGCAGGGAGAGCAGGAGAAGGTGTTGTGATACATATATGAATGCCCGCCAGAAGAAGAGAAAGGTGTTTGGCTGCAAGTAATTGTGTTCGCAGGTTGTCCATATCACCGGCACTAAGGGGAAATGTTCGACTGCCGCTTTCCTGTCTAATATCATGAGGGAGCAAGCATTAACTGTGGGCTGCTATTCCAGGTATTCCACCATATCACCAAGCTCGTATCATTTAATCCATTTGGTAGTAACTATTAGACGACATGATCATGGGAATTGTATGGTGTTGATGTTTATGCAGTCCACACCTTTTAACAATCCGAGAGCGCATCACCTGTTTCAGCTGCATCTTTGAGGGATCTTTTTGATCTGGCCAAGGAAGCTATTGATGAATCAATCGAATCAGAAAATGGATCCCTGGCAAACTTTGAGGTATATTTTTCAAAGTTATTTTTAGGTTGCAGGGTTGGTTTTTGCTTTAATAAAATGATGATGATGTGTACTCAGATATGTTTTTTGTATGTCCCCGAATGGGAGCCTATACAATACCAATAAACGATAAGCATAACAGGAAAAATAGCAAAGGTACTATCGTTTTTCCTTCAATAGTTTGCATCTCACAACATTGAACATTACAGGTTGGAAAAGGAGTGATCTTCCGTTATCTCATATTAATTCATTCAATAATAATGACAAAATAAATGATAAATTAGAGATGCACTGATGGTTTGCTCATGTAGTCCGTGTGATTATATATCTACCTTGTATTGTATCTCTTTAGAAGCAGCGGAAACTGGGAAGAAAATTGTATGACACAAGAAGAGATACTTCTAGAAGCAGCGGAAACAGGTTCCCCTTGTATATCTGTTTCTACCTTTACCCAAACATATATTTAGAAAAAACAAGTGTTGAACGAATATTTATTAATTATCTTTGTATATTTATATTTCTAGCGATTATGAGCACAACAAATCTTGAAGCATGTGCTGTCAAGAGAGGAGGAAGTGAAGAAAAAGGTTATTGTTCAGAAAACCATTTATGAGGATCCTACGGTTCGATTTTACTTGATAGATGGTAACTGCTCTATACCTAAATAGTGGAGTAATCAACTACATTTTTTTGCACTCCCCGTTTCATTATATGAATCTGTGTCCTACATGTGCATATTATGAATTATCAGACTTCTAAATTAACAGAATTTCATCTTGAATTCATCAATGTGGCATCATTTTGGACTACTCTTCTTAACTGAGACCAAATATAAATGCCCTAGATGCCTTAACACTAGGATGACATAATCCTTTCAGCATCTAACAGTTATTACAAAAAAAACTGAGAAAACTCCAGTTATCGTGAAGAATGGATGCGTCTCTCATGGAGATATTTGTATTTCGAAGGAATTCAGATTTCACAAGAGAACCAAGCACATCAAGAGACGCTTCAATTCCATCCGGGATCTAGTCCAGGTGGGAGACATAGAGATTTGCAAGATACATACGGATCTAAATGTAGCAGACTCGTTGACTAAGCCTCTTCCACGAGCAAAACATGATCGGCACCAAGGCTCCATGGGTGTTAAAATCATTACTGTGCAATCTGATTATTGACTCTAGTGCAAGTGGGAGACTGAAGGAAATATGCCCTAGAGGCAATAATAAAGTTATTATTTATTTCCTTATATCATGATAAATGTTTATTATTCATGCTAGAATTGTATTAACCGGAAACATAATACATGTGTGAATACATAGACAAACAGAGTGTCACTAGTATGCCTCTACTTGACTAGCTCGTTAATCAAAGATGGTTATGTTTCCTAACCATGGACAAAGAGTTGTTATTTGATTAACGGGATCACATCATTAGTTGAATGATCTGATTGACATGACCCATTCCATTAGCTTAGCACCCGATCGTTTAGTATGTTGCTATTGCTTTCTTCATGACTTATACATGTTCCTATGACTATGAGATTATGCAACTCCCGTTTGCCGGAGGAACACTTTGTGTGCTACCAAACGTCACAACGTAACTGGGTGATTATAAAGGAGCTCTACAGGTATCTCCAAAGGTACATGTTGGGTTGGCGTATTTCGAGATTAGGATTTGTCACTCCGATTGTCGGAGAGGTATCTCTGGGCCCTCTCGGTAATGCACATCACATAAGCCTTGCAAGCATTGCAACTAATGAGTTAGTTGTGAGATAATGTATTACGGAACGAGTAAAGAGACTTGCCGGTAACGAGATTGAACTAGGTATTGAGATACCGACGATCGAATCTCGGGCAAGTAACATACCGATGACAAAGGGAACAACGTATGTTGTTATGCGGTCTGACCGATAAAGATCTTCATAGAATATGTAGGAGCCAATATGGGCATCCAGGTCCCGCTATTGGTTATTGACCGGAGACGTGTCTCGGTCATGTCTACATTGTTCTCGAACCGTAGGGTCCGCACGCTTAACGTTACGATGACAGTTTCATTATGAGTTTATGTATTTTGATGTACCGAAGGTTGTTCGAAGTCCCGGATGTGATCATGGACATGACGAGGAGTCTCGAAATGGTCGAGACATAAAGATCGATATATTGGAAGCCTATATTTGGATATCGGAATCATTCCGGATGAAATCGGGATTTTACCGGAGTACCGGGAGGTTACCGGAACCCCACAGGGGGTTATTGGGCCTACATGGGCCTTAAGGGAGAAGAGGAAAGGAGGCAAGAGGTGGCCGCGCGCCCCTCCCCTTCCTAGTCTGAATAGGACAAGGGAAGGGGGGCGGCGCCCCCTCTTCCTTTCCCTCTTCCTCCTCTTTCCCCCCTTCTCCTTCTCCAACTAGGAAAGAAGGGATTCCTACTCCCGGTGGGAGTAGGACTCCCCCTTGGTGCACCCCTCCTTGGCCGGCCGCCCCCTCCCCTTGGCTCCTTTATATACGGGGGCAAGGGGGCACCCTAGAACACACAAGTTGATCTTCGTAATCGTTCCTTAGCCGTGTGCGGTGCCCCCCTCCACGATATTACACCTCGGTCATATTGTAGCGGTGCTTAGGCGAAACCCTGCGACGATTGAACATCAAGATCGTCACCACGCCGTCGTGCTGACGGAACTCCTCCCCGAAGCTTTGCTGGATCGGAGCCCGGGGAGCGTCATCGAGCTGAACGTGTGCCAAGAACTCGGAGGTGCCGGAGTAACGGTGCTTGGATCGGTTGGACCGGGAAGACGTACGACTACTTCCTCTACGTTGCGTCAACGCTTCCGCTTCGGTCTACGAGGGTACGTAGACAACACTCTCCCCTCTCGTTGCTATGCATCACCATGATCTTGCGTGTGCGTAGGAAATTTTTTGAAATTACTGCGTTCCCCAACATTAAGTCCTCATTGAACCAGCGCACCAGAATAGTAAAAACCACTGATGAAAAGATGTGTAGATCGAAAGGATCCAACATGAAGATAAAAGGAACGAAGGACGAACCGGAATAGACCCATCAAAGAAAATTATTGGACGAATCCTGTGAGATACGCCGGAGACCTCCACACACCTTCCGACAGTCAAAGCGGGTCAGGCGGGGAGAAAATTATTCCATGTTCAAGGAGCCTCCACCGTCTAGCCTTCCTTAGCAGGACAGAAACCCTAACAAAATGGAAAGAACCATCTAAAATTGGAACCATCCCGTGGACAGGGGCCGAGATCCACCGCGCCCCCATGGTTCTAAGGCCAACAGAGACTAGACGGACGGGGGGGAGGCAGAGGAACCCTATGTACATGTGGATTGTTGGTTGCTGGATGCAAATTTTGAAGTTTCATACTACGAGAGCATCAATTGGTGAACCTGCTTCATTTAGTACAGAACTGAACTTGTTTTTCTTTTTTGAGGGGAAATCAACTTGGTTACTATGTACGTGTCATAATTATGCTACTTCAAATTATCAAAGTAGATTAGCTGTAGCTGGCTCAACGGGTTCCCTGGTTGCGTACGTCTTTTTTTTTAGGGTGGTTGCGTACGGTTGATTCCTTGGTTGGAGACCTCGCACGCGCAGTGCTCGTTATACGAAATCCATCCGTTCCAGCTTAGCCGGTGGGCCGAAGACGCGAAGACCAGGGCGCTTTGCCACCGGTGGGCCGAAGACGAGCGCACCACTCGGTTGACGCTGCGTGCCAGTAGTATTTTAGTACCACAACGCTCGTTTCAGTAGACACCTCGCGGCTTAAATAGCGAGACGTTCAACCATGTATCGCCGACGACGAAAGCTAGCACTAGCTATGCTGGCCTGTCGAGGCAAAAAGCGGTTGTGACGTACTTCTGGCCGGGCTTGGCCCAGCGGCCTATAACCCTAGGTCGAGTTACGCAACTTGATGCCGTTTTTCATTTACAATATTGGAGTCGATGAAAATATTTTCTCTCTTAATTATACAATATTTGTAACCCTACGTCACTGTTAACTCGTGCATGTTGGGGCTAGAAGTGCGGAGCGATGTAAGTCTTTTTTGCATCTTGATGACGTTTTTCTTTTACCTTCGTTCATTCTATTTGAGTCGACGAAAATCTTTTCTCTCTTGCTGAAAGTGCTAGTTATTGACTAGAGGGAGGGGGAGTGAATAGGCGATTTTTAAAAAAGTCTTCAAAACACGGGGTTTTGAAGACAAACAATAAAAATGAACCTATTGATATGCAGCGGAAGGTAGAGTACACTAGACAAGCCATAGTCAAGCAAGCAGTGAAGCGAAAGCACAAAGACTATTATCAGCTAGGTAGTATGGATCAGGATGGAAGATAGTATGAAGCCAAACAACGACAGTCTTCACACAGTGAAGTCAATCAGATAAAACAAGCAGGCAATGACTTCACGAAAACAAACTGTAAGTAAAGAGAGATAGGAAACAATAGAAATGAACCTATTGATATGCAGCGAAAGGTAGACTACACTAGACAAGCCATAGTCAAGCAAGCAGTGAAGCGAAAACACGAAGACTATTATCAGCTAGGTAGTATGGATCAGGATGGAAGATAGTATGAAGCCAAACAATGACAGTCTTCACACAGTGAAGTCAATCAGATAAAGCAAGCAGGCAATGACTTCACGCAAACAAACTGTAAGTAAAGAGAGATATGAGATAGAACCAGTTGCTTGGGGAGGACAAGGATTTGTTGGACCAGTTCCAGTTACTGTAACAACTGTATGTCTGGTTAGGGAGGCTGAGATTTAACTCAGAAGACCACGTCTTCACCTTATTCACCTTGAGCTAAGGACACTTAGTCCTCGCCCAATCACTATGTTAAGTTTGCAAGGTAGACTTCCAAACCTTCACAGACTTCGTTCACCGGCAATCCACAATGACTCTTGGATGCTCAGAACGTGACGCCTAACCGGCTGGAGGATTCAAAGTCCTCAGGTGTAACAAGTCTTCAGATCATGCGGACAGAAAGACTTCAGTGATGCCTAACACTCTTTGGCTCCGGGTGTTTTGGGCTTTGTCCTCGCAAGGATCTCTCTCTCAAATGCTTCGGAGGTGGGTTGCTCTCAAACGACAAAAGCCGTGTACTAACTCTGAGCAGCCACCAATTTATGGTGTAGGGGGTGGGCTATTTATAGCTAGGAGGCAACACGACCTGATTTGTGCGAAATGACCCTGGGTCACTAAGGAACTGACACGTGTCCTACGTCACTGTTAACTCGTGCATGTTGGGGGCTAGAAGTGCGGAGCGATGTAAGTCTTTTTTGCATCTTGATGACGTTTTTCTTTTACCTTCGTTCATTCTATTTGAGTCGACGAAAATCTTTTCTCTCTTGCTGAAAGTGCTAGTTATTGACTAGAGGGGGGGGAGTGAATAGGCGATTTTTAAAAAAGTCTTCAAAACACGGGGTTTTGAAGACAAACAATAAAAATGAACCTATTGATATGCAGCGGAAGGTAGAGTACACTAGACAAGCCATAGTCAAGCAAGCAGTGAAGCGAAAGCACAAAGACTATTATCAGCTAGGTAGTATGGATCAGGATGGAAGATAGTATGAAGCCAAACAACGACAGTCTTCACACAGTGAAGTCAAACAGATAAAGCAAGCAGGCAATGACTTCACGAAAACAAACTGTAAGTAAAGAGAGATAGGAAACAATAGAAATGAACCTATTGATATGCAGCGAAAGGTAGACTACACTAGACAAGCCATAGTCAAGCAAGCAGTGAAGCGAAAACACGAAGACTATTATCAGCTAGGTAGTATGGATCAGGATGGAAGATAGTATGAAGCCAAACAACGACAGTCTTCACACAGTGAAGTCAATCAGATAAAGCAAGCAGGCAATGACTTCACGCAAACAAACTGTAAGTAAAGAGAGATATGAGATAGAACCAGTTGCTTGGGGAGGACAAGGATTTGTTGGACCAGTTCCAGTTACTGTGACAACTGTACGTCTGGTTAGGGAGGCTGAGATTTAACTCAGAAGACCACATCTTCACCTTATTCACCTTGAGCTAAGGACACTTAGTCCTCGCCCAATCACTATGTTAAGTTTGCAAGGTAGACTTCCAAACCTTCACAGACTTCGTTCACCGGCAATCCACAATGACTCTTGGATGCTCAGAACGTGACGCCTAACCGGCTGGAGGATTCAAAGTCCTCAAGTGTAACAAGTCTTCAGATCATGCGGACAGAAAGACTTCAGTGATGCCTAACACTCTTTGGCTCCGGGTGTTTTGGGCTTTGTCCTCGCAAGGATCTCTCTCTCAAATGCTTCGGAGGTGGGTTGCTCTCAAACGACAAAAGCCGTGTACTAACTCTGAGCAGCCACCAATTTATGGTGTAGGGGGTGGGCTATTTATAGCTAGGAGGCAACACGACCTGATTTGTGCGAAATGACCCTGGGTCACTAAGGAACTGACACGTGTCCTACGTCACTGTTAACTCGTGCATGTTGGGGGCTAGAAGTGCGGAGAAATGTAAGTCTTTTTTGCATCTTGATGACGTTTTTCTTTTACCTTCGTTCATTCTATTTGAGTCGACGAAAATCTTTTCTCTCTTGCTGAAAGTGCTAGTTATTGACTAGAGGGAGGGGGAGTGAATAGGCGATTTTTAAAAAAGTCTTCAAAACACGGGGTTTTGAAGACAAACAATAAAAATGAACCTATTGATATGCAGCGGAAGGTAGAGTACACTAGACAAGCCATAGTCAAGCAAGCAGTGAAGCGAAAGCACAAAGACTATTATCAGCTAGGTAGTATGGATCAGGATGGAAGATAGTATGAAGCCAAACAACGACAGTATTCACACAGTGAAGTCAATCAGATAAAGCAAGCAGGCAATGACTTCACGAAAACAAACTGTAAGTAAAGAGAGATAGGAAACAATAGAAATGAACCTATTGATATGCAGCGAAAGGTAGACTACACTAGACAAGCCATAGTCAAGCAAGCAGTGAAGCGAAAACACGAAGACTATTATCAGCTAGGTAGTATGGATCAGGATGGAAGATTGTATGAAGCCAAACAACGACAGTCTTCACACAGTGAAGTCAATCAAATAAAGCAAGCAGGCAATGACTTCACACAAACAAACTGTAAGTAAAGAGAGATATGAGATAGAACCAGTTGCTTGGGGAGGACAAGGATTTGTTGGACCAGTTCCAGTTACTGTGACAACTGTACGTCTGGTTAGGGAGGCTGAGATTTAACTCAGAAGACCACGTCTTCACCTTATTCACCTTGAGCTAAGGACACTTAGTCCTCACCCAATCACTATGTTAAGTTTGCAAGGTAGACTTCCAAACCTTCACAGACTTCGTTCACCGTCAATCCACAATGACTCTTGGATGCTCAGAACGTGACGCCTAACCGGCTGGAGGATTCAAAGTCCTCAAGTGTAACAAGTCTTCAGATCATGCGGACAGAAAGACTTCAGTGATGCCTAACACTCTTTGGCTCCGGGTGTTTTGGGCTTTGTCCTCGCAAGGATCTCTCTCTCAAATGCTTCGGAGGTGGGTTGCTCTCAAACGACAAAAGCCGTGTACTAACTCTGAGCAGCCACCAATTTATGGTGTAGGGGGTGGGCTATTTATAGCTAGGAGGCAACACGACCTGATTTGTGCGAAATGACCCTGGGTCACTAAGGAACTGACACGTGTCCAACGGTCAGATTTCAAACACACGCAGCAACTTGACTTGGGCTACAAGTAAAGCTGACTCATCCAGCTTTGGATAAGATTTGCTCTCATTGTCTTCGCTCGAAGACATAGGATTTGGTTGAGCATCACTTCAGTCACTCTGACTTTGTTCACTTGGACCCCACTTAACAGTGCGGTGGTTCCTATGACTCAACAAAGAAGAAAAGGAAACTACGAAACAACTCTGGCTTCGCACTCCATAGTCATCACGTGAATGTCTTCTCGAGTCATAATCTTCGTTGTGAATATCTTCGCAACCACCATTGGCTTCAATGTCTTCACACATTTTTAGGGGTCATCTCTAGTAGGTAAACCGAATCAATATGGGACTACTACCTGTGTTATCCTGCAATTCTCACAAACACATTAGTCCCTCAACCAAGTTTGTCGTCAATACTCCAAAACCAACTAGGGATGGCACTAGATGCACTTACAATCTCCCCCTTTTTGGTGATTTATGAAAAACTAGTTGAAGTTTTCAACGGGGATAAAAGTATGTGAAAGTTTAAGGGTAAGGCATTGTCTTCATAAGTAGCAAAAGGCTCCCCCTGAAGATGTGCATATAAGTAATTTGGTTTTGAATGCAAATGCACATGGCAGGTTTTGCTTTATGGAGATCCTCTTCAACTTATGAAGACAATTCCTCATGCATATAAAGATATAACGAAGATAATGATATGCATAATGAAAAATGGATGTCTGCAGAATGACTTCATGCGGAATTTATCATCGCATCACAAAGTAGCAGAAAAAGTAACAGACCACTGTATCAATTATGGGTGGTTTCCAGAGGTTTGAAGACTACTTTTATGCATCGAGTTTAAGTGTCTTCAAACATCAATGGTCGTCTACTCGTTCTCATCTAGTTTAAGTGTCTTCATCTTCTTGGAGACACTTCATCCTTTTTCTTCTAATTATGAGAAGCATATGAGTTGATAGTCTTCAAGCATCAAGCATCTACCCCTTTTGTTAGTAACTTCAAGAACGAGTAGAGGCTCCCCCTTTTGTTAGTAACTTCGCACTCCATAGACTATCAACTCATATGCTTCTCCCCCTTTTGTTAGTAATGACCAAAAAGGTTTGAAGACATAGAGCCTCTACTCGTTCCTAGAGGGAGCAGATGATGGTGCAGGGTCAATGTTGGAGTTTGGTGGTGCAGAAGGGCCTGGTGCATTGTCGAGACGCGGCGAAGTCATGGTTGGTGAAGTGGCATCGTCTTCTTCATCGATGACTCTCGCAACAACAGTTGCAGCCGAAGATGAATACTCAGAGTCTTCTATGGAAGGAGTCCGATGCAAAACGGCATTCTGGGGAGGCGTGGAATCAAATTTGAAGCGCTCTGTGAAGCCATCTTCGCAAAGATCGTCTTTAGACGATAGCAATGTAAGACTCTTCCAAGACCGCCGACAGGCTTCATGTGCTACGAATGCGTTCTTGGTGGCAAGATTGCGAATGCGATTAATGTCCACCAAGAGGCTCTGCATCTGACGCTTGAGCCAATCATGGTGTCTATCCTGTTTTTGATGTAAGGCCACAAGAAGCTCTCGGTCATTGAGTACACGAGATCGCTTCCGAGGCCTTTGAGCAATAGTGCTTTCAGTGGCTTCAATGTTAGCACGATGAGGTGCACACATATTTCCAGCCAGAGGATAGACTCGAGTTGCAGCAAGAACTCCCTCAATTGGTTGCGTGAAGCTTTGGCGATCAACATTATGAAGATAAAGTGGCTCCTTGGCAGGCTCAGGGTAGATGACTTCGACAGACATATCAACCTCAGGCAAAAAGACAAGATGGTTGCGCGCTGAGGCATATAATCAATAGAGGAGTGAAGCTTGATTAGGTGCATCACCCATGGAGCATAAAATTTCAAGCCAAACAGATCAATTCCAGATGTAGCCAGTTGTCTGATAAAGAAATCCTGAGAACTGAATCTGATGCCATTGACAATATAGAACACCAAAGTCTTCATGGCTCCTTCAAGTTTGGCTTCAGCTGAGTGTCCCTTGATGGGCCAAAGAGTACGCCTCAGAATATGATAGATTGTGCGGGGCAGGTACTCAAGGTCCTTGACGAAGAATTCCTTGGGATAATCAACATCTTGAGGCAATGGCTTCATCATGCTGAGCATCTGACTCATATTTGGTTCAGGCCGCAGGAAGATACTCTGCAGTTCATTTTGGTGTAGTTGACAATCAGGCTCATAGAGTTCACCTGGAGTGGGCAAGGAAGTAAGCTCAATAACGTCTTGAGCTTTGGCTTCATGGTGTACATCGCCTGACATCCACTCAAGGACCCATGTCTTCGGATCCCTGTTGTAGCCACGAATGTGAAGGGTGGCGTAGAACCGCATGTTGGAAATATGCTCTAGAGGCAATAACAAATTAGTTATTATTATATTTCCTTGTTCATGATAATCGTTTATTATCCATGCTATAATTGTATTGATAGGAAACTCAGATACATGTGTGGATACATAGACAACACCATGTCCCTAGTAAGCCTCTAGTTGACTAGCTCGTTGATCAATAGATGGTTACGGTTTCCTGACCATGGACATTGGATGTCGTTGATAACGGGATCACATCATTAGGAGAATCATGTGATGGACAAGACCCAATCCTAAGCCTAGCACAAAGATCATGTAGTTCGTATGCTAGAGCTTTTCTAATGTCAAGTATCATTTCCTTAGACCATGAGATTGTGCAACTCCCGGATACCGTAGGAATGCTTTGGGTGTACCAAATGTCACAACGTAACTGGGTGGCTATAAAGGTACACTACGGGTATCTCCGAAAGTGTCTGTTGGGTTGGCACGAATCGAGACTAGGATTTGTCACTCCGTGTGACGGAGAGGTATCTCTGGGCCCACTCGGTAGGACATCATCATAATGTGCACAATGTGATCAAGGATTTGATCACGGGATGATGTGTTACGGAACGAGTAAAGAGACTTGCCGGTAACGAGATTGAACAAGGTATCGGGATACCGACGATCGAATCTCGGGCAAGTACAATACCGCTAGACAAAGGGAATTGTATACGGGATTGATCGAATCCTCGACATCGTGGTTCATCCGATGAGATCATCGTGGAACATGTGGGAACCAACATGGGTATCCATACCCCGCTGTTGGTTATTGACCGGAGAACGTCTCGGTCATGTCTGCATGGTTCCCGAACCCGTAGGGTCTACACACTTAAGGTTCAATGACGCTAGGGTTATAAAGGAAGTTTGTATGTGGTTACCGAATGTTGTTCGGAGTCCCGAATGAGATCTCGTACGTCACAAGGAGTTCCGGAATGGTCTAGAGGTAAAGATTTATATATGGGAAGTCCTGTTTTGGTCACCGGAAAAGTTTCGGTTTTATCGGTAACGTACCGGGACCACCGGGAGGGTCCCGGGGGTCCACCAAGTGGGGCCACCAGCCCCGGAGGGCTGCATGGGCCAATTGTGGGAGGGGACCAGCCCCAGGTGGGCTGGTGCGCCCCCCCACAAGGGCCCAAGGCGCCTAAGGGGAGGAGGGGGGCAAACCCTAAGGGCAGATGGGCCTTAGGGCCCATACCTGGTGCGCCTCCCTCTCTCCTTCACCTGGCCGCCACCCAGATGGGATCTGGGGCTGCCGCACCCCTTGGGGTGGGAACCCTAGAGGGGGCGCAGCCCCCTCCCTCTCCCCTATGTATAGTTGAGGTATTTGGGGCTGCCATCATACGAGTTTGGACCTCTCCATGGCGCAGCGCTGCCTCTCTTCCTCCTACTCTCCCGCGGTGCTTGGCGAAGCCCTGCAGGATTGCCACGCTCCTCCACCACCACCACGCCGTTGTGCTGCTGCTGGATGGAGTCTTCCTCAACCTCTCCCTCTCTCCTTGCTGGATCAAGGCATGGGAGACGTCTCCGGGCTGTACGTGTGTTGAACGCGGAGGTGTTGTCCGTTCGGCACTAGGATCATCGTGATTTGGATCATGGCGAGTACGACTCCATCAACCCCGTTCTCTTGAACGCTTCCGCTTGGCGATCTACAAGGGTATGTAGATGCACTCTCCTTCTCCTCGTTGCTGGTTTCTCCATAGATAGATCTTGGTGACACGTAGGAAAATTTTGAATTTCTGCTACGTTCCCCAACAGTGGCATCATGAGCTAGGTCTATGCGTAGTTTCTATGCACGAGTAGAACACAAAGCAGTTGTGGGCGTCGATATTGTCAATTATCTTGCCGTTACTAGTCTTATCTTGATTCGGCGGCATTGTGGGATGAAGCGGTCCGGACCAACCTTACACGTACGCTTACGTGAGACCGGTTCCACCGACTGACATGCACTAGTTGCATAAGGTGGCTGGCGGGTGTCTGTCTCTCCCACTTTAGTCGGATCGGATTCGATGAACAGGGTCCTTATGAAGGGTAAATAGAAATTGGCAATTCACGTTGTGGTTTTGGCATAGGTAAGAAACGTTCTTGGTAGCAACACTGTAGCAGCCACGTAAAAACTTGCAACAACAATTAGAGGACGTCTAACTTGTTTTTGTAGCAAGTGTTTTGTGATGTGATATGGCCAAAAGGATGTGATGAATGATATATGTGATGTATGAGATTGATCATGTTCTTGTAATAGGAATCACGACTTGCATGTCGATGAGTATGACAACCTGCAGGAGCCATAGGAGTTGTCTTAATTTATTTATGACCTGCTGTCAACATAAATGTCATGTAATTACTTTACTTTATTGCTAACCGGTAGCCATAGTAGTAGAAGTACTAGTTGGCGAGACAACTTCATGAAGACACGATGATGGAGATCATGATGATGGAGATCATGGTGTCATGCCGGTGACGATGATGATCATGGAGCCCCGAAGATGGAGATCGAAAGGAGCAAAGTGATGATGGCCATATCGTGTCACTATTTCATTGCATGTGATGTTTATCATGTTATTACATCTTATTTGCTTAGAACAACGATAGTAAATAAGATGATCCCTCATTAAAATTTCAAGAAAGTGTTCCCCCTAACTGTGCACCGTTGCGAAAGTTCGTCGTTTCGAAGCACCACGTGATGATCGGGTGTGATAGATTCTTACGTTCACATACAACGGGTGTAAGCCAGATTTACACACGTGAAACACTTAGGTTGACTTGACGAGCCTAGCATGTACAGACATGGCCTCGGAACACAAGAGACCAAAAGGTCGAGCATGACTCATATGGTAGATATGATCGACATGAAGATGTTCACCGATGATGACTAGTCCGTCTCACGTGATGATCGGACACGGCCTAGTTGACTCGGATCATGTAATCACTTAGATGACTAGAGGGATGTCTATCTGAGTGGGAGTTCATAAGATGAACTTAATTATCCTGAACATAGTCAAAAGGTCTTTGCAAATTATATCGTAGCTCGCGCTTCAGTTCTACTGTTTAGATACGTTCCTAGAGAAAATTTAGTTGAAAGTTGATAGTAGCAATTATGCGGACTAGGTCCGTAAACCGAGGATTTTCCTCGTTGCTTCGTAGAAGGCTTATGTCCTTAATGCACCGCTCAGTGTGCTGAACCTCTAACGTCGTCTGTGGATGTTGCGAACATCTGACATGCACGTTTTGATAACTACGTGATAGTTCAGTTAAACGGTTTAGAGTTGAGGCACCGAAGACGGTTTTGAAACGTCGCGAAACATATGAGATGCTTCAAGGGCTGAAATTTGGATTTCAGGCTCGTGCCCACGTCAAGAGGTATAAGACCTCCGATGATTTTCTTAGCCTACAAACTAAGGGAGAAAAGCTCAATTGTTGAGCTTGTGCTCAGATTGTCTGAGTACAACAATCATTCGAATCTAGTGGGAGTTGATCTTCCAGATGAGATAGTAATCTTTCTCCGAAGTCATTACCACCAAGCTGCTAGAGCTTCGTGATGAACTATAACATATCAGGGATAGATATGATGATCCTTGAAATATTCGCGATGTTTGACACCGCGAAAGTAGAAATCAAGAAGGAGCATCAATTGTTGATGGTTAGTGAAACCACTAGTTTCAAGAAGGGCAAGGGCAAGAAGGGATACTTCATGAAACGGCAAATCAGCTGCTGCTCTAGTGGAGAAACCCAAGGTTGAACCCAAACTCGAGACTAAGTGCTTCTGTAATAAGGGGAATAGCCACTGGAACAGAATTACCCTAGATACTTGGTAGATGAGAAGGCTGTCGATAGAAGTATATTGGATATACATTATGTTAATGTGTACTTTACTAGTACTCCTAGTAGCACCAGGGTATTTGATACCGGTTCGGTTACTAAGTGTTAGTAATTCGAAATAAAAGCTACGGAATAAATGGAGACTGGCTAAAGGTGAGCTGACGATATGTGTTGGAAGTGTTTCCAAGGTTGATATGATCAAGCATCGCACGCTCCCTCTACCATCGAGATTGGTGTTAAACATAAATAATTGTTATTTGGTGTTTGCGTTGAGCATAGACATGATTGGATTATGTCTATCGCAATACGGTTGTTCATTTAAAGAGAATAATAGTTACTCTGTTTATTTGAATAATACCTTCAATGGTCTTGCACCTAAAATGAATGGTTTATTGAATCCCGATTGTAGTGATACACATGTTCATGCCAAAAGATATAAGATAGTAATGACAGTACCACATACTTGTGGCACTGCAATTTTAGTCACAATGGTATAAAACGCATGAAGAAGCTCCATGTTGATGGATCTTTGGACTCACCTGATTTTGAATCACTTGAGGCATGCAAATCATACCACATGGGCAAGATGACTGAAAGGCCTCGTTTTCAGTAAGATGGAACAAGAAAGCAACTCGTTGGAAGTAATACATTTTGATGTGTGCAGTCCAATGAGTACTGAGGCACGCAGTGGATATCGTTATATTCTTACTTCACAGATGATTTAAGTAGATACTGAGTATATTTACTTGATGAAACACAAGTCTGAATTATTGAATGGTTCAACTAATTTCAGAGTGAAGTTGAAGATCTTCGTGACAAGAGGATGAAATGTCTATGATATGATCATAGAAATGAATATCTGAGTTACGAGTTTGGCACACAGACAAGACACTGTGGAAATTGTTTCCGCCTGGAACACCATAGTGTGATGGTGTGTCCGAACATCATAGTTGCACCCTATTGGATATGGTGCGTACCATGATGTCTCTTATCGAATTACCACTATCGTTCATGGGTTAGGCATTAGAGACAACCACACTCACTTTAATAGGGCACCACATAATTCCGTTGAGACGAAACCGTTTGATCTATGGTTTGGAGAAACCTGAGTTATCGTTTCTTAAAAGTTTGGGGCTGCGACGCTTATGTGAAAAAGTTTCAGTTTGATAAGCTCGAACCCAAAGCGGATAAAATGCATCTTCATAGGACACCCAAAACAGCTGGGTATGCCTCCTAATTCAGATCCAAAAGCAATGGGGATTGTTTCTAGAATTAGGTCCTTTCTCGAGGAAAAGTTTCTCTCGAAAGAATTGAGTGGGAGGATGGTGGAGACTTGATGAGGTTATTGAACCGTCACTTCAACTAGTGTATAGCAGGGCACAAAGAGTTGTTCCTGTGGCACCTACACCAATTGAAGTGGAAGCTTATGATATTGATCATGAGACTTCGGATCAAGTCACTCCCAAACCTCGTAGGACGACAAGGATGCGTACTACTTCAGAGTGGTACGTAATCCTGTCTTGGAAGTCATGTTGCTAGACAACAATGAACCTACGAGCTATGGAGAAGTGATGGTGGGCCCGGATTCCGATAAATGGCTCAAGGCCATAAAATCCGAGAGAGGATCCATATATGAAAACAAAGTGTAGACTTTGGCAGAACGGCTCGATGGTCGTAAGGCTGTTGAGTACAGATGGATTTTAAAAGGAAGGCAGACAATGATGGTAAGTGTCACCATTGAGAAAGCTCGACTTGTCGTTAAGGTGTTTCCCGACAAGTTCAAGGAGTTGACTATGATGAGACTTTCTCACACGTAGCGATGCTAAAAGTCTGTTGGAATTATGTTAGCAGTTACTGCATTATTTATGAAATCTTGCAGATAGGATGTCAAAAACAGTGTTTCCTCGATGATTTTCTTGAGGAAAGGTTGTATGAGATACAACTAGAAGGTTTTGTCAATCCTGAAAAATGCTAACAAGTATGAAAAGCTCCAGCAATCCTTCTAAGGACTGGAGTAAGCATCTCGGAGTTGGAATGTGCGCTTTGATGAGATGATCAAAGATTTTGGGTTTATACAAAGTTTATGAGAAACTTGTATTTCCAAAGAAGTAAGTGGGAGCACTATAGAATTTTTGATGAGTATATGTTGTTGACATATTGTTGATCAGAAATGATGTAGAATTTCTGGAAAGCATATAGGGTTATTTGAAAAGTGTTTTTCAATGGAAAACCTGGATTAGGCTACTTGAACATTGAGCATCAAGATCTATAAGGATAGACCTAAACGCTTAATGGTACTTTCAAATGAGCACATACCTTGACATGATCTTGAAGGTGTTCAAGATGGATCAGTCAAAGAAGGAGTTCTTGCCTGAGTTGTAAGGTACGAAGTTAAGACTTAAAGCTCGACCACGGCAGAATAGCGAGAAAGGACGAAGGTCGTCCCCTATGCTTAGACATAGGCTCCATAGTATGCTATGCTGTGTACCGCACCTGATGCGTGCCTTGCCACATGTCTGGCTAGAGGGTACAAAGGTGATCTAGGAGTAGATCACCAGATAGCGGTCAAAATTATCCTTAGAGGAATAAGGATATGTTTCTTGGTTATGGAGGTGATAAAGAGTTCGACGTAAAGAGTTACGTCGATGCAAGCTTAACACCTATCTGGATAGCTCTGAGTAGAGATACCGGATACGTATAATGGAGCAACAATTTGGAATCGCTCCAAGTAGAACAGTTATTTGAAATGGCTCCAAATATAGCGTAGAGATTTGCGAAGTACATACGGATCTGAATGTTGCAGACCCGTTGACTAAAACCTCTCTCACAAGCAACATGATCAAACCTAGAACTCATTGAGTGTTAATCACATAGTGATGTGAACTAGATTATTGACTCTAGTAAACTCTTTGGATGTTGGTCACATGGCGATGTGACCTGAGAGTGTTAATCACATGGCGATGTGAACTAGATTATTGACTCTAGTGCAAGTGGGAGACTGTTGGAAATATGCTCTAGAGGCAATAACAAATTAGTTATTATTATATTTCCTTGTTCATGATAATCGTTTATTATCCATGCTATAATTGTATTGATAGGAAACTCAGATACATGTGTGGATACATAGACAACACCATGTCCCTAGTAAGCCTCTAGTTGACTAGCTCGTTGATCAATAGATGGTTACGGTTTCCTGACCATGGACATTGGATGTCGTTGATAACGGGATCACATCATTAGGAGAATCATGTGATGGACAAGACCCAATCCTAAGCCTAGCACAAAGATCGTGTAGTTCGTATGCTAGAGCTTTTCTAATGTCAAGTATCATTTCCTTAGACCATGAGATTGTGCAACTCCCGGATACCGTAGGAATGCTTTGGGTGTACCAAACTGTTGGGTTTCGTAGTAATTTCAAAAAAATTCCTACGCACACGCAAGATCATGTGATGCATAGCAATGAGAGGGGAGAGTGTTGTCTACGTACCCACGCAGACCGACTGCGGAAGCGTTAACGCAACGTAGAGGAAGTAGTCGTACGTCTTCACGATCCAACCGATCAAGCACCGAAACTACGGCACCTCCGAGTTCGAGCACACGTTCAGCTCGATGACGATCCCCGGACTCCGATCCAGCAAAGTGTCGGGGAAGAGTTCCGTCAGCACGACGGCGTGGTGACGATCTTGATGTACTACAGCAGCAGGGCTTCGCCTAAACTCCGCTACAGTATTATCGAGGAATATGGTGGCTGGGGGCACCGCTCACGGCTAAGGAATAGATCACGTGGATCAACTTGTTGTGTTCTAGGGTGCCTCTACCTCAGTATATAAAGGACTAGAGGGGGGAGGCTGGCCGGCCAAGCTTGGTGCGCCAGGAGAGTCCTACTCCCTCTGGCAGTAGGATTCCCCCCCAATCCTAGTTGGAATAGGATTCGCGGAGGGGGAAAAGAGAGAGAGGGGGCCGGCCACCTCTCCTAGTCCTAATAGGACTAGGGGAAGGGGGAGGCGCGCAGCCCATGTAGGGCTGCCTCTTCTCTTTCCCACTAAGGCCCATTATGGCCCATTTAGCTCCCGGGGGGGTCCGGTAACCTTCCCGGTACTCCGGTAAAATCCCGATTTCACCCGGAACACTTCCGATATCCAAACATAGGCTTCCAATATATCAATCTTTATGTCTCGACCATTTCGAGACTCCTCGTCATGTCCGTGATCACATCCGGGACTCCGAACAACCTTCGGTACATCAAAATGCATAAACTCATAATATAACTCTCATCGTAACCTTAAGCGTGCGGACCCTACGGGTTCGAAAACAATGTAGACATGACCGAGACACGTCTCCGTTCAATAACCAATATCGGGACCTGGATGCCCATATTGGCTCCTACATATTCTACGAAGATCTTTATCGGTCAGACCGCATAACAACATACGTTGTTCCCTTTGTCATCTGTATGTTACTTGCCCGAGATTCGATCGTCGGTATTCCAATACCTAGTTCAATCTCGTTACCGGCAAGTCTCTTTACTCGTTCCGTAATACATCATCTCGCAACTAACTCATTAGTTGTAATGCTTGCAAGGCTTATGTGATGTGCATTACCAAGAGGGCCCAGAGATACCTCTTCGACAATCGGAGTGACAAATCCTAATCTCGAAATACGCCAACCCAACATGTACCTTTGGAGACACCTGTAATGCTCCTTTATAATCACCCAGTTACGTTGTGACATTTGGTAGCACCCAAAGTGTTCCTCCGGCAAACGGGAGTTGCATAATCTCATAGTCATAGGAACATGTATATGTCATGAAGAAAGCAACAGCAACATACTAAACGATCGGGTGCTAAGCTAATGGAATGGGTCATGTCAATCAGATCATTCAACTAATGATGTGACCTCGTTAATCAAATAAAAACACTTTGTTCATGGTTAGGAAACATAACCATCTTTGATTAACGAGCTAGTCAAGTAGAGGCATACTAGTGACACTAAGTTTGTCTATGTATTCACACATGTATTATGTTTCCGGTTAATACAATTCTAGCATGAATAATAAACATTTATCATGATTATAAGGAAATAAATAATAACTTTATTATTGCCTCTAGGGCATATTTCCTTCAGTCTCCCACTTGCACTAGAGTCAATAATCTAGATTACACAGTAATGATTCTAACACCCATGGAGCCTTGGTGCTGATCATGTTTTGCTCGTGGAAGAGGCTTAGTCAACGGGTCTACAACATTCAGATCCGTATGTATCTTGCAAATCTCTATGTCTCCCACCTGGACTAGATCCCGGATGGAATTGAAGCGTCTCTTGATGTGCTTGGTTCTCTTGTGAAATCTGGATTCCTTTGCCAAGGCAATTGCACCAGTATTGTCACAAAAGATTTTCATTGGACCCGATGCACTAGGTATGACACCTAGATCGGATGTGAACTCCTTCATCCAGACTCCTTCATTTGCTGCTTCCGAAGCAACTATGTACTCCGCTTCACATGTAGATCCCGCCACGACGCTTTGTTTAGAACTGCACCAACTGACAGCTCCACCGTTTAATGTAAACACGTATCCGGTTTGCGATTTAGAATCGTCTGGATCAGTGTCAAAGCTTGCATCAACGTAACCATTTACGACGACCTCTTTGTCACCTCCATATACGAGAAGCATATTCCTAGTCCTTTTCAGGTATTTCAGGATGTTCTTGACCGCTGTCCAGTGATCCACTCCTGAATTACTTTGGTACCTCCCTGCTAAACTTATAGCAAGGCACACATCAGGTCTGGTACACAGCATTGCATACATGATAGAGCCTATGGCTGAAGCATAGGGAACATCTTTCATATTCTCTCTATCTTCTGCAGTGGTCGGGCATTGAGTCTTACTCAATTTCACACCTTGTAACACAGGCAAGAATCCTTTCTTTGCTTGATCCATTTTGAACTTCTTCAAAATTTTGTCAAGGTATGTTGTTTGTGAAAGTCCAATTAAGCGTCTTGATCTATCTCTATAGATCTTAATGCCTAATATGTAAGCAGCTTCACCGAGGTCTTTCATTGAAAAACTCTTATTCAAGTATCCCTTTATGCTATCCAGAAATTCTATATCATTTCCAATTAATAATATGTCATCCACATATAATATCAGAAATGCTACAGAGCTCCCACTCCCTTTCTTGTAAATACAGGCTTCTCCAAAAGTCTGTATAAAACCAAATGCTTTGATCACACTATCAAAACGTTTATTCCAACTCCGAGAGGCTTGCACCAGTCCATAAATGGATCGCTGGAGCTTGCACACTTTGTTAGCTCCCTTTGGATCGACAAAACCTTCTGGTTGCATCATATACAACTCTTCTTCAAGAAATCCATTCAGGAATGCAGTTTTGACATTCATCTGCCAAATTTCATAATCATAAAATGCGGCAATTGCTAACATGATTCGGACAGACTTAAGCATCGCTACGGGTGAGAAGGTCTCATCGTAGTCAATCCCTTGAACTTGTCGAAAACCTTTTGCGACAAGTCGAGCTTTGTAGATAGTAATATTACCATCAGCGTCAGTCTTCTTCTTGAAGATCCATTTATTCTCAATTGCTTGCCGATCATCGGGCAAGTCAACCAAAGTCCATACTTTGTTCTCATACATGGATCCCATCTCAGATTTCATGGCTTCAAGCCACTTTGCGGAATCTGGGCTCACCATTGCTTCTTCATAGTTCGTAGGTTCATCATGATCTATCATCATGACTTCCAGAACGGGATTACCGTACCACTCTGGCGCGGATCTTATTCTGGTTGATCTACGAGGTTCAGTAGTATCTTGTTCTGAAGTTTCATGATCATTATCATTATCTTCCTCACTAACTGGTGTAGGCATTACAGAAACAGTTTTCTGTGATGTACTACTTTCCAATAAGGGAGCAGGTACAGTTACCTCGTCAAGTTCTACTTTCCTCCCACTCACTTCTTCGAGAGAAACTCCTTCTCTAGAAAGTTTCCGAATTTAGCAACAAAAGTCTTGCCTTCGGATCTGTGATAGAAGGTGTATCCAATAGTATCCTTTGGATATCCTATGAAGACACATTTCTCCGATTTGGGTTCGAGCTTATCAGGTTGAAGCTTTTTCACATAAGCATCGCAGCCCCAAACTTTTAGAAACGACAACCTTGGTTTCTTGCCAAACCACAGTTCATAAGGCGTCGTCTCAACGGATTTTGATGGTGCCCTATTTAACATGAATGCGGCCGTCTCTAGAGCGTATCCCCAAAACGATAGCGGTAAATCTCTAAGAGACATCATAGATCGCACCATATCTAGTAAAGTACGATTACGACGTTCGGACACACCATTACGCTGAGGTGTTCCGGGTGCCGTGAGTTGCGAAACTATTCCACAATTTTTCAAATGTACACCAAACTCGTAACTCAAATATTCTCCTCCACGATCAGATCGTAGAAACTTTATTTACTTGTTTATGATGATTCTCAACTTCACTCTGAAATTCTTTGAACTTTTCAAATGTTTCAGACTTATGTTTCATTAAGTAGATATACCCATATCTGCTTAAATCATCTGTGAAGGTGAGAAAATAACGATATCCGCCACGAGCCTCAATATTCATCGGACCACATACATCTGTATGTATGATTTCCAACAAATCTGTTGCTCTCTCCATAGTACCGGAGAACGGTGTTTTGGTCATCTTGCCCATAAGGCACGGTTCGCAAGTACCAAGTGATTCATAATCAAGTGTTTCCAAAAGTCCATCAGTATGGAGTTTCTTCATGCGCTTTACACCGGTATGACCTAAACGGCAGTGCCACAAATAAGTTGCACTTTCATTATCAACTCTGTATCTTTTGGTTTCAACATTATGAATATGTGTATTACTACTATCGAGATTCAATAAGAATAGACCACTCTTCAAGGGTGCATGACCATAAAAGACATTACTCATATAAATAGAACAACCATTATTCTCTGATTTAAATGAATAACCGTCTCGCATTAAACAAGATCCAGATATAATGTTCATACTCAACGCTGGCACCAAATAACAATTATTTAGGTCTAATATTAATCCCGAAGGTAGATGTAGAGGTAGCATGCCGACCGCGATCACATCGACTTTGGAACCGTTTCCCACGCGCATCGTCACCTCGTCCTTAGCCAATCTTCGCTTAATCCGTAGCCCCTGTTTCGAGTTGCAAATATTAGCAACAGAACCAGTATCAAATACCCAGGTGCTACTGCGAGCATTAGTAAGGTACACATCAATAACATGTATATCACATATACCTTTGTTCACTTTGCCATCCTTCTTATCCGCCAAATACTTGGGGCAGTTCCGCTTCCAGTGACCAGTCTGCTTGCAGTAGAAGCACTCAGTTTCAGGCTTAGGTCCTGACTTGGGTTTCTTCTCTTGAGCAGCAACTGGCTTGCCGTTCTTCTTGAAGTTCCCCTTCTTCTTTCCTTTGCCCTTTTTCTTGAAACTAGTGGTCTTGTTGACCATCAACACTTGATGCTCCTTTTTGATTTCTACCTCCGCAGCTTTCAGCATTGCGAAGAGCTCGGGAATAATCTTGTTCATCCCTTGCATATTATAGTTCATCACGAAGCTCTTGTAGCTTGGTGGCAGTGATTGAAGAATTCTATCAATGACGCAATCATCTGGAAGATTAACTCCCAATTGAATCAAGTGATTATTATACCCAGACATTTTGAGTATATGCTCACTGACAGAACTGTTCTCCTCCATCTTGCAGCTATAGAACTTATTGGAGACTTCATATCTCTCAATCTGGGCATTTGTTTGAAATATTAACTTCAACTCCTGGAACATCTCATATGCTTCATGACGTTCAAAACATCGTTGAAGTCCCGATTCTAAGCCGTAAAGCATGGCACACTGAACTATCGAGTAGTCATCAGCTTTGCTCTCCCAGACGTTCATAACATCCGGTGTTGCTCCTGCAGCAGGCCTGGCACCCAGCGGTGCTTCCAGGACATAATTCTTCTGTGCAGCAATGAGGATAATCCTCAAGTTACGGACCCAGTCCGTGTAATTGCTACCATCATCTTTTAACTTTGCTTTCTCAAGGAACGCATTAAAATTCAACGGAACAACAGCACGAGCCATCTATCTACAATCAACATAAACAAGCAAGATACTATCAGGTACTAAGTTCATGATAAATTTAAGTTCAATTAATCATATTACTTAAGAACTCCCACTTAGATAGACATCCCTCTAATCCTCTAAGTGATCACGTGATCCAAATCAACTAAACCATGTCCGATCATCACGTGAGATGGAGTAGTTTCATCGGTGAACATCATTATGTTGATCATATCTACTATATGATTCACGCTCGACCTTTCGGTCTCCGTGTTCCGAGGCCATATCTGTATATGCTTGGCTCGTCAAGTATAACCTGAGTATTCTACGTGTGCAACTGTTTTGCACCCGTTGTATTTGAACGTAGAACCTATCACACCCGATCATCACGTGGTGTCTCAGCACGAAGAACTTTCGCAACGGTGCATACTCAGGGAGAACACTTCTTGATAATTTAGTGAGAGATCATCTTATAATGCTACCGTCAATCAAAGCAAGATAAGATGCATAAAAGGATAAACATCACATGCAATCAATATAAGTGATATGATATGGCCATCATCATCTTGTGCTTGTGATCTCCATCTCCGAAGCACCGTCGTGATCACCATCGTCACCGGCGCGACACCTTGATCTCCATCGTAGCATCATTGTCGTCTCTCCAAGTTTATGCTTCTACGACTATCGCTACCGCTTAGTGATAAAAGTAAAGCATTACATCGCGATTGCATTGCATACAATAAAACGACAACCATATGTCTCCTGCCAGTTGCCGATAACTCGGTTACAAAACATGATCATCTCATACAATAAAATTCAGCATCATGCCTTGACCATATCACATCACAACATGCCCTGCAAAAACAAGTTAGACGTCCTCTACTTTGTTGTTGCAAGTTTTACGTGGCTGCTACGGGCTTAAGCAAGAACCAATCTTACCTACGCATCAAAACCACAACGATCGTTTGTCAAATAGACTCTGTTTTAACCTTCGCAAGGACCGGGCGTAGCCACACTTGGTTCAACTAAAGTTGGAGAGACTGTCGCCCGCAAGCCACCTATGTGAAAAGCACGTCGGGGGAACCGGTCTCGCGTAAGCGTACGCGTAATGTTGGTCCGGGTCGTCTCGTCCAACAATGCCGCCGAACCAAACTATGACATGCTGGTAGGCAGTATGACTTATATCGCCCACAACTCACTTGTGTTCTACTCGTGCATATAACATCAACATAAATAACCTAGGCTCTGATACCACTGTTGGGTTTCGTAGTAATTTCAAAAAAATTCCTACGCACACGCAAGATCATGTGATGCATAGCAACGAGAGGGGAGAGTGTTGTCTACGTACCCACGCAGACCGACTGCGGAAGCGTTGACGCAACATAGAGGAAGTAGTCGTACGTCTTCACGATCCAACCGATCAAGCACCGAAACTACGGCACCTCCGAGTTCGAGCACACGTTCAGCTCGATGACGATCCCCGGACTCCGATCCAGCAAAGTGTCGGGGAAGAGTTCCGTCAGCACGACGGCGTGGTGAAGATCTTGATGTACTACAGCAGCAGGGCTTCGCCTAAACTCCGCTACAGTATTATCGAGGAATATGGTGGCTGGGGGCACCGCTCACGGCTAAGGAATAGATCACGTGGATCAACTTGTTGTGTTCTAGGGTGCCTCTACCTCAGTATATAAAGGACTAGAGGGGGGAGGCTGGCCGGCCAAGCTTGGTGCGCCAGAAGAGTCCTACTCCCTCTGGGAGTAGGATTCCCCCCCCCCCCCCCAATCCTAATTGGAATAGGATTCGCGGAGGGGGAAAAGAGAGAGAGGGGGCCGGCCACCTCTCCTAGTCCTAATAGGACTACGGGAAGGGGGAGGGGCGCAGCCCATCTAGGGCTGCCTCTTCTCTTTCCCACTAAGGCCCATCATGGCCCATTTAGCTCCCGGGGGGTTCCGGTAACCTTCCCGGTACTCCGGTAAAATCCCGATTTCACCCGGAACACTTCCGATATCCAAACATAGGCTTCCAATATATCAATCTTTATGTCTCGACCATTTCGAGACTCCTCGTCATGTCCGTGATCACATCCGGGACTCCGAACAACCTTCGGTGCATCAAAATGCATAAACTCATAATATAACTGTCATCGTAACCTTAAGCGTGCGGACCCTACAGGTTCGAGAACAATGTAGACATGACCGAGACACGTCTCCGGTCTATAACCAATAGCGGGACCTGGATGCCCATATTGGCCCCTACATATTCTATGAAGATCTTTATCGGTCAGACCGCATAACAACATACGTTGTTCCCTTTGTCTTCGGTATGTTACTTGCCCGAGATTCGATTGTCGGTATTCCAATACCTAGTTCAATCTCGTTACCGGCAAGTCTCTTTACTCGTTCCGTAATACATCATCTCGCAACTAACTCATTAGTTGTAATGCTTGCAAGGCTTATGTGATGTGCATTACCGAGAGGGCCCAGAGATACCTCTCCGACAATCGGAGTGACAAATCCTAATCTCGAAATACGCCAACCCAACATGTAACTTTGGAGACACCTGTAATGCTCCTTTATAATCACCCAGTTACGTTGTGACGTTTTGTAGCACCCAAAGTGTTCCTCCGGCAAACGGGAGTTGCATAATCTCATAGTCATAGGAACATGTATATGTCATGAAGAAAGCAATAGCAACATACTAAACGATCAGGTGCTAAGCTAATGGAATGGGTCATGTCAATCAGATCATTCAACTAATGATGTGACCTCGTTAATCAAATAACAACACTTTGTTCATGGTTAGGAAACATAACCATCTTTGATTAACGAGCTAGTCAAGTAGAGGCATACCAGTGACACTAAGTTTGTCTATGTATTCACACATGTATTATGTTTCCGGTTAATACAATTCTAGCATGAATAATAAACATTTATCATGATTATAAGGAAATAAATAATAACTTTATTATTGCCTCTAGGGCATATTTCCTTCACAAACGTCACAACGTAACTAGGTGGCTATAAAGGTACACTACGGGTATCTCCGAAAGTGTCTGTTGGGTTGGCATGAATCGAGACTGGGATTTGTCACTCCGTGTGACGGAGAGGTATCTCTGGGCCCACTCAGTAGGACATCATCATAATGTGCACAATGTGATCAAGGAGTTGATCACGGGATGATGTGTTACGAAACGAGTAAAGAGACTTGCCGGTAACGAGATTGAACAAGGTATCGGGATACCGACGATCGAATCTCGGGCAAGTACAATACCGCTAGACAAAGGGAATTGTATACGGGATTGATCGAATCCTCGACATCGTGGTTCATCCGATGAGATCATCGTGGAACATGTGGGAACCAACATGGGTATCCAGACCCCGTTGTTGGTTATTGACCGGAGAACGTCTCGGTCATGTCTGCATGGTTCCCGAACCCGTAGGGTCTACACACTTAAGGTTCGATGATGCTAGGGTTATAAAGGAAGTTTGTATGTGGTTACCGAATGTTGTTCGGAGTCCCGGATGAGATCCCGAACGTCACGAGGAGTTCTGGAATGGTCCGGAGGTAAAGATTTATATATGGGAAGTCCTATTTTGGTCACCGGAAAAGTTTCGGTTTTATCGGTAACGTACCGGGACCACCGGGAGGGTCCCGGGGGTCCACCAAGTGGGGCCACCAGCCCCGGAGGGCTGCATGGGCCAAGTGTGGGAGGGGAGCAGCCCCAGGTGGGCTGGTGCGCCCCCCCACAAGGGCCCAAGGCGCCTAAGGGGAGGAGGGGGGCAAACCCTAAGGGCAGATGGGCCTTAGGGCCCATACCTGGTGCGCCTCCCTCTCCCCTCCACCTGGCCGCCACCCAGATGGGATCTGGGGGCTGCCGCACCCCTTGGGGTGGGAACCCTAGAGGGGGCGCAGCCCCCTCCCTCTCCCCTATATATAGTTGAGGTATTTGGGGCTGCCATCATACGAGTTTGGACCTCTCCATGGCGCAGCCCTGCCTCTCTTCCTCCTCCTCTCCCGCGGTGCTTGGCGAAGCCTTGCAGGATTGCCACGCTCCTCCACCACCACCACGCCGTTGTGCTGCTGCTGGATGGAGTCTTCATCAACCTCTCCCTCTCTCCTTGCTGGATCAAGGCATGGGAGACGTCTCTGGGCTGTACGTGTGTTGAACGCGGAGGTGCTGTCCGTTCGGCACTAGGATCATCGGTGATTTGGATCACGGCGAGTACGACTCCATCAACCCCGTTCTCTTGAACGCTTCCGCTTGGCGATCTACAAGGGTATGTAGATGCACTCTCCTTCCCCTCGTTGCTGGTTTCTCCATAGATAGATCTTGGTGACACGTAGGAAAATTTTGAATTTCTGCTACGTTCCCCAACACCGCAGTAGGAGCTCTTCACTCCAGTGTTCTTTGTTAGTACGAACTGTAGAAGACCAACCTCCCTGAAGCAGTCAAGAGCTTCCTCAGATAGGGCAGCCCAGCAATAGCTTCACAATCAAGGTGCATGTGTTGAAAGATTCGCCCTTGATTGTGTAGGATGCAAGAGTAGTAGCTGCGCTGAGGATAGCTCCAGAAGCGATCAGAAGAGATCTTTGGCTTCGAGTAAGGATTCTTGGCGCTATCAAAGAAGGTGTTGTGGGCTCTGAAGCTGTTCACACTGAATGATCCTGGGGAGGTTGCAGCACCTAGAAGCCTTGACAGCCTGGGCTTTGGCTTCTGAATTTGTGGCCTCTACTCCACATGATAGTCATATTGAGGTCCTGGAGCAGTGGGAGGCACCATGATGGGCCACCGAACTGTGACAAGTTCACCACGATTATAGGCCTGCTCAATTGTGTGAGGCCTTGGGGTTGGAACAGTGGCAGCAACATCCAGATGGGCTTCAGGTTGCACTTGAGCTTCAGGCTCCACATTGTCTTCAGCCATGACAACGTCATTGGCTTCAGTATCATTGGTGGTGGTAGCCTCAGTGTTCTCAACCTCCGTGTCCTCAATGACAGGAGGGTCGGGCACAGTCACATTCTCCTCGAGAACGACATCTTGAGTGAGAGAGGGTGTGGCAAATCTTTCTTCTTCTTGTCTTGGTTCTTGATTGTCATCGGCTGATGCAGCCGGAATGTCTTCAGCTGCTTTAGCTTCAGACTCGGAGACATTCACAGTGGGAGTGGCTTCAGGGAACACTTGGCGTGCTACTGAGCTCTGTTGCACTTCTCCTTCTGGAATGCTCGACATGGTGACCTGTGGCCTAGGGCCTTTGAGAAGCCTGCGAAATGCGGGCGACGCCTGTGGTGATGGAGTGGTCTGCACCATGTTGCTAGAAAACATACGAAAACATTTCGAAAAAACCTAAAACTTTGTGGAAATGATCATCTACAAATGTTAGAGGGGCTTGCCAAGTTTTGTGGTCAAATGACATCCAAGGAGAACTGTACAAAAAAACAAATTTACAAAATTTGGCCAAATAGTGCACGTTCATTTTGAGTAATTTTGTCTTTTTTGTAGAGAGCTCCTCGGATGTCATTTGAAAAAGAAAATTTGCACCGTGGATGCACCAAGGGTGGGTGTAGAAAAATGACAAGTAGTGGCTGAACCCTACCTCGGTACACCCACGCTAGATAACATACCAAAACATTTTGAAAAAATCTGAAACTTTGTGGAAATGATGATCAACAAATGTTAGAGGGGCTTGCCAAGTTTTGTGGTCAAATGACATCCGAGGAGAACTGTACAAAAAAAAAATTACAAAGGGACAAATTTTGGCCAAACAGTGCACGTCCATTTTGAGCAATTTTGTCTTTTTTGTAGAGAGCTCCTCGGATGTCATTTGAACACAAAAATTTGCAAGCCTCTCTAACATTTGTTGATGATCATTCCCACAAAGTTTCAGATTTCTTCAAAATGTTTTGCTATGTTTTTTTTTGCGTGGGTGCACCAAGGATGGGTGTAGTAAAACCACTCTCTTTTCTTAAAACAAAGATGAACTCCACGTATGAAAGAGAAAACAAATGCATCAGAAGGCACACTCCTTCTGTTGAAGATGAATCAATCAAGATGAGCAGAAGCCCATCACCACACGGAAGTTTCATATTTTAAAAGGACTTCATATATAACCTAGCAAACTTTGAATGGCTGCCATCGAGTTACCCTAAGCCCCAATCCTTACAAGACCTGAGCACAGTCACACAGAACAAGGGGTTGAAAGCCAATAGCAAAAAGGAGTTGATCTTGCTTTGCTTTGGTCTGCTGCTACTGCCTCTCACTTGGATGATATTTTGAACAGTGGGCGTTCAGGCAAGCCTCGGGTGCCGAAGTTGGCCGACGTCGTGCTTCAGCTCGCGCACGTGCCATCCTTGGCGACGAGCAAAGGAGCCACTGACGCTTCAACCAACTCGCCCATCTCCGAGCGTTCGGAGGCGGGAGTAGTTGTCGACATGGAATCCCAGCTCTGTTAGTAATAAACCATGCCAACCGTGGCATCTGTGTGTGTGTGTGTGTGTGTGTGTGTGTGTGTGTTTCGCGGGGCGGGTGCATGTGTGTGTCGCGTTGGAGTCCTGGCCTCCTAGGGCATTGGCGTCAACCGAACTGGCAGCAGTGATCTTTTGAGCAGGCCGCCAGGCCCACATCACGCGCGTTCGGAGCGCGTCGCATACGCGGCCGGGCCATGCATATCAGCTAGCGTGCGCGCTTTAGGATGCGTCGTGGGTGTAGCCGGGGAAAGCAGATCGTGCGCCAAGCGGGGGTGCAGGGTCGTGCGTGTGTGCGCCCATGTATAAACTCCCCCGAGTGCTGCTGGTTGTGCGCTGGTTCGGAGCCACAGTTTGTGCTGAAGAAAAGGAAGCCGTTCAGCGGCAAGGCCTTCGTCGCCAGAAAGAAAATCCTCTGTCCCATTCACTTCTTTTTCTAATTCCATTCGGGCGAGTGAGAGAGAAAGCTCGTGTAGGGTTTGTGATGGCGCCGCCTCTCGCACCTCTGCTTCTTCCTCCTCTCTCAACTCTCTCAGATTAACTCTCAAGAACACACACCATGGAAAAACTTGAAAACACACACACGCACACACATGTACCAAGGAAGAGGAACGGCTTTGCCAAAGACACTCCTTTGATGACCCGTAGTGGCTACATTTTTTCTGCTCAAACCTCTGCGGCTTCCCTTTTCTCATTCATCTGAGCACCTTAAATAACCAATACGAATCCTCAAAAAAAAAACAGTACAAGGGACCAAACAGCCACGCACGCACAGACCAGACGCGTACAATTCCTACATGCATGCACGTCCAGCACCTATACATGATCCACTCAACGGCTATGACCCGGCCGAGCCATGAGATACGCTCACAACTAACTGCTTACATGCATCTGACTCGGCTATAACACACAAAATACTACTTCCTCCGTTTCTAAATATAAGTCTTTGTAGAGATTACACTATGGACTACATACGAAGCAAAATGGATGAATTTACACTCTAAAATGCATCTACATACATCCGTATGTGGTTCATAGTGTAATCTCTTCAAAGACTTATATTTAGGAATAGAGAGAGTAGTTTGCATGCACACGAGATGAACACGTCTGTATGGGTGCACACTGCCACATCTACTACTACATGCATGACTAAAAAAAGATCTAATAATCTAAACCTAGCACTATAATCTAATAATCTAAACCTAGCACTATAACAAGATTAGTTCCAACAGTTTGTCCCAACTACCAATTGTTAGGAATAAACCACGCCGGCCGTCATGTGTGTGTATGTGTGTCGCGGGGCGGGCGCGTATGTGTTTCACATTGGTGTCCTAGGGCGTTGGCATCAACAAGGAAAGTGGCAGCAGCGATCTGTTGGGCTGGCCCATGTCGCGCGCGTCACGGACGCGGCTGGGCCATGCAGACCAGCTAGCGTGCGCGCATTAGAGTGCGCTGTGGGTCCAGCCGGGGGAAGCGGATCGCGCGCCAAGCGGGGGGCGGAGCGTCGTGCATTTGTGCCCCCATGTATAAACTCCCCCGAGTGCTGCCTGGTTGTGAACTGGTTCGGTGCGACAGTTTGTGCTGAAGAAAAGGAATCCATTCATCGCCAGAAAGAAAATCCTCTGTCCTGTCACTTCTTCTACCTCCGTTCGAGCGAGATAGAGAGAGAGCTCGTCTAGGGTTCGTCCCAAGAAGCTCGTCCCCGCATCGTCGACGAAGAAGCCACCGGTGTCGTGGAACTGAAACCTCATGAGTAGCCTCTCCCGCCACTGCCGTCTCGTGCCCGAGATTCGTAGCTTCTCAGCTCGACGCTGCAACCGGAGCGTCTCCGCCATCCTCAATCCTGTCGCACTACCGCCGACAGAGAGATTAGATTAGGTGGGAGGATGAGACGAGTGGGTGTGGTGATGGTGGCAATTCGGGAAGGAGGAGGGAGGTGGAAAAGAGGAATGGAGGCAGTGGTTGTGAGAGGAGGAGGGAGGAGTGGGTCGTTGTGGATCGGGGAATAGGGTTGGTGCGGTTGTGTCCAGTGGGCTCCTCCCTCTGAGTGAAGTCTGTTTTAAACCCTGAATTCATACTACTCGTCGGAAATGAACCCCAACCTCTCAATCCCTGAAACCCATACCCTGTACTCATGGATCCCGGTCTGATCTATACCCTGTACCGGTTGTAATCAATTTGATACACCTAAAAAATAAATAATCCCACCGAAATAAGTCTGTACTCTTACTGACTAGGTGGCCCCACATGTCATATCTATCTTCTCTCCCCATATCCCATTCATCCTCTCCGCCTCTTTTGCTCGTGCACAACCACTGTCCCGCCTCCGATGGCTCGCCCTAGGCAGCCGCCCCACCTATCTCGACACCAGGTTCTGGGGTAATCGACTGGCAGCGACGAGCATCCCGTCCAACCCGAGCCTCTCCATCACCGACCTGACGCGTGCTTGTACGCACCCGTTCTACCGACATGAGTGGATGAACTGGAGCGGGCGTTGGGTGATGCCCAGAACGGAGAGAGGGAGATGAGGAAACATGAAGGTGGAGTACTGGGGTTTGTATGACTAGAGGTGCCCGCAAACTTCCTTGAGGTGAGCGCACTGATGTTGATGAGTGATGACGAGTGGTATGCGTGGTGAGGGTGATGCGGCTACAGGAACAAAAAATTGGCGAGTGGGAGATCAAGAGCACGACGAGAAGAGATCGTGGATGCAGGAAATCGTGTCTTAACCCGCCATCGGAGGAGACCAGGCATGGTGAAGTCATCACCGGTGTAGAGGAAGATGGTGGTCAGCTTGGCACTGTGGACATCGAGAGCGGCAGCCATCGATGTGGTTGTCTTCGGCTCATCGACGTAGTCCTGCCGACGAGACGAATCGTTCAGAGAAGTACCGTGGAGTTGACGAATGTAGCCCGGTCACCCGGCGGTCCACCATAACGTCTCGTATGATACTGCACACCACCACGGACTCCTCCTCAGGCTTGGGCTGTTTACTTCCCGGCCGGTCGCACTAGTACTGAAGTTCTGCCTGAAGACACACATGTACAGGGCTGGATTGATGCCTTGATCGATTCCTCTACAAGCATGCACTACTATGTGAGCCTAGCTTGATCGATTAGATCGATCTCGTCTCGACACACACATGCAAGATGACGGACACACGAGCTGCAGTAGATAGCTTGACTGCGTGAGCCCTGTCTGGGCGGATGCGGACAAGAGTGATTGATTCAGCAGAGAGAGGAGAGAGATGGGGGAAGAAGACGAAAATGACATGTGGACCCATCTAGTCAATGAGAGTAGCGATGAACTCAGTTGGGATCGTTCCTTTCCCGCTGTGCCAAACAGGTGTAGGGTTAAGATTGACAGGGATCCATAAGTACAGGGTATCAATTTCAAGGATTGAGAGGTTGGGGTTTATTTCAACGGGCCGTATGAATTCAAGGTTTAAAATAGACTTCACTCCCTCCCTCTAGGCGCGGGTAAGCCACTAGACGCACAACACGCGGCGTGCTAGGAAATGTTCACCTTGCAAAAGATGGCCCGCTGTTGACCCAACCAATGTAAGCGTGAGATGAACCCACTCGTCATTTGGCAGTAAAATGATTGCGAGGTGAAAATGATTTAACTGGAAGTGAAGATCCAATGGAGCACTTGAGTCAGAAGGGTAGATCGGGCGACCAACGAAGCCCCAATTGGGGGAGCACCGTGGAGGAGGGTCGGCCAGTCTCTTTATAGGTTAGTATGTGCATGGATGTGTAGCTAATAATGCTAGTTAACTTGGGGAAATCATGGAAATGCTAGTTAGAAGAATATTGTGTATCTGTTATAAGCAAATTTGTGTATCTACTAAAACGTTGATTATAGATCTCCTAATTAAATTGTTATTAGTTAGTTCTGAGTTGCTGTTTAATTATGAAAATAAAATTGTGTATCTATTACTATGTTGATTATAGAAATAAATTTGTGTTATTAAAATGTTGATTATATATGATGCATGCATGATCGTTTATTTGTTAGCAATATTGGTTAAAAAATAGAAGCAAATGCTAGTTATAGCTAGTTAGTTTCATAATTAATTATTATTAGAAAGTTACCTCTATATGCATTTGTACCAAATGCTAATTTAGGGAAATTTTGGAAATGTTAGTTAGAAATAAATTGTTTATCTGTTAGGAGCAAATTTGTGTATCTATTAAATGGTTGGTTATAGACCTAATTAAATTGTTAATTTGTTCTGAGTTGCTAGGTAATTTGAAGCAAATTTTTTATTTGTTAAAATAATGAAGTATACGTGTATATGATTCATGCATGATCGTTTATTTGTTAGCAATATCGGTAAGGAAACGTGTCTACCAAATACTAGTTATAGCTAGCTAGTTTCATAATTAATTATGAGAAAGTTAGCTATAGCTAGAGAGATTTGCAAGTACTTATTATTGGTGCAAAAACGACAGCGAAGTCTCGACCTCATCTGGGCCATAGGCCATCCCCTCCTCCAGCGACAAGGTCACCCCAC
>NC_057812.1:735489232-735498367 GCF_018294505.1 Triticum aestivum
CACACACACACACACACATTCCGGACGACACTTTTGATGACCCCGATGTCGAGAGCATTGAGCAGGAGGAGGAGCCCACCGAATCGGAGTTCAAGCATCCTGGGTGTGAGGAGGAGCATGACATCATCGACGGTGATGTTAACGACGACGTCGTCGCCACCGCCGAGGACCAGACTTAGATTGAGGGTCTGTCTTGTGGAAGCCTGGTTTGGACGATAGTATTTTGGTTGTAGCTAGTATGGAAAGTTGTCTCACTTGTACGGTGTGTTTCTAGCGAGGATTGACACTTACCAACCATCAGAAGAATTTGCTAGATTAGCAGTCAGCGCCAGCTGTCAACATTTATCGTAATTGGCAGAATAGACTGTCTATCTAGTTCCCGCATCCAGCATTGTCGGTTATGATTAATGACTATTTACATCAAAATTTCATATTTCTTTGCCACACATATTCACAAGTAGATGGATGAAAAACTCAAAACCGATTATGAAGCACCAATTATCTCTTACATCAAACTATTTCATATTTATGTGCCACGCACATTCACCATATACGTGGAGCTACAGGTCACCAACGCAGATCAGGAGAATGAGTGTTGTTCATGTGACCATTCACATCTCACACAATAATTCCTGTAGTACTTTATTTAGTACAAATTCCTGTAGGTATGTGTGTGATGTGTGGCACCTTGGGTGGTAGCCTTTTTGTCCCACATCCTTGCAAACATGCATAATTGGGCCTCCCTGTGTGCTAGTAGTGTTGCACATGCCATTGGGCTTACCTATGCGATCACGGGTGATTTTACACCTGATTTGTACAAGTGAATGCATGCCATATAGGTTTCACTAAAGGAATGTCTTAGCTATAGCATTTGTTAGGCAAAAAAAAATCTAGAGCATTTTTATTTCAGTACCTAGTATATAAAGCATGCACATGTATATTCAATTATTGAACCGTTGTAACATGTGGTACACATTTGGACCATAAAAGAGCTTAAAACATCGTGATAATTATTTTTTGTCCGAATCATGCTAATTATTTGGTGACAAGTGACGTGTAAACATTTACATACTTTAGAACTTTTATTTGTGCATAGCTAATAATAAGCTAGATATTTCTAGCACCATACACATTAGAGATCTATACAAAGATATTAATGCATACACACAAGGATATATACATTATGTTCATGCGAATATCCCAAATTAGTCCCCGAAAAATATGCAACTTGTACTTTTCTTATTTTCACACATTTTATGGGGAATGGATTTAAATAAATCTTTAAGACGCTTTCTAAAAACATTAAGAAATAAAGTTACTTTCATTAACTCACTAACGTGGTTTTAATTAACCTGAATACAACAACTCGAGCATAAAGAATAATATTGTTAATAATTATTGACATTATCATCTAGTAAATTATTATAACTTATTTAGTAATAATTAATTGTGATGAGAACATTGAGTTGATAAGTATAGAAGTTAAATATAAAACAAGTATCTATGCATTACGATATTTGAGGTAATAAGTGACACACATGTGACATACAAAATATGATACCACATTGCATTGATGATTTCATGACGAGCTCCTGTTTGCTTTTACTTTACTTCCATCTTGGGGCCAGAGGCCATGGGAAGGCCTCTGCCATCCTCAGATGGGTATGTTTGCGTCAGCCACTCCCATCTTAGCCGCAGCAGCTCCAAGTATTGCTAGCTTATGTCAATCACCCCTAGGTATGAGCACTCTCACGCAATCGTCTCCCTCTCCGACCGCGTCCATCTCGGAAGCGTGCGGAGCCTATCCTACACGCTCAAGGTGGAGGACGGCAAGAATTCGCGCACCGATCACCTGATGTGAGAGTATCTCCTCTCCGGCGGCGCAGACATCGTCCCCGGCAGGGGGCGACCCCGCATGACGCCGAGGTGGCAGCCACCAAAGCCCTCCAGAAGGCAACCACTAAGGCCCGTAGGCCGCCGCCAAGGCTGCCAAGGCATAAGACAGGGCTGGCAAGCAGGGCAGAGCAGGAGGCCATCAAGGCCAGGAGGGCTGCTACCAATGCACTCTGAAGAGCCTCCTCCAAGGGTCACGAGATGGCCACTGCCAATACAGCAACGACGGCTGATAGATCTTGTTCACTTGGTTGAGGGACTTCACTTTGTTCTTTGGAAGCGTGGGTCTTGCGTTGGTGATGGTTCTACTTATGTAGAACATTGTCCTTCTCCTTCGACCAGAAGGGGTTCCTCAATGGGGAGGATTTGACCAACTCCCATTCTTCTTATGGCTTGGGGAGGGATTTCTTCACCTACATCATAAAGACCACTTTGCTCCACTTGGGAGCTGTTAGTTTCATCAAACTCCACGTTAAAAGTCCCCTCAATGAGTCCATTGGACTTGTTGAGGACACGGTAAGCATGAGAGTTTGTAGCATAACCAAAAAATATACCCTCTTGAGTTCTAGGTTCAAATTTGGATAAACCAACACCTTTCTTGAGAATGAAACACTTACAACCGAACACCCGCAAGTACATGAGGTTGGGCTTGTTAATGGTAAGTATCTCATATGGAGTTTTGTTCAAGCCCTTGCGGAGGTAGAGCCGATTAGATGCATGACATGCAGTGTTGATGGCTTTGGCCCAAAAGTTGAACGGAGATTTTAATTCCTCCATCATGGTCCCTCCCCCTCGGCCGGCACCGGCGGCTGCTTTTGCTACCCCTCCCCACTCTGTGGGCATCGGCGGCTGCTCCTCCATTGCTGGCACCAGCACCCAGCTCGCAAAAGTGTCTATTCTCTCATGGAACCAGTTATACGAGGCACAGCAAGTTGAAGGTGAGCCACCATTCAAGAAGATGAAGTGGGTTGACTCCGGCGGTTGGTTCCTCGATGCACGCCACAAGGAAAAGTTCGGAGGATCTCCTTGCACAACAGCCTGAACCCTAAGCTCAGTATGCAAAGACCTATAGCACCTCTTGTGGTGTGCTTATGTGTGTGCAAAAAGTTTGGAAGTTCATGCATGCGTTTTAATAGACCGCATAGTTTTGGAGTCACTGAGTGGATTACTGTATTGATAATTTGAACTCTGGAATTGAAGTTCTTTTTTGTATCTTTTCCAACCGGGCTCACACCCCTTTCCATTAATTGCTTAACTGAAATACATCAGTCTCAGACATTTTTGGAACAACATTCGGGAATCTCTAGAGTTTTAGAATAAGCAAAAGGAGACCGAAAGGGGAGAGAGAGTTGGAGCATCAACAGGAAACCCGCAATGGATGGCTCTAAAATGAACCGGCCACCACGGGGCAAAAACCTGATGACACCAACCATCTCAAACTCACAAGAATAGCACAGCGAACTACCCCCCACACCCAGGGGGCGAAGCATGAGACCAACACCAAAAGACTTACATAAAGCTCAGCCGGCATCACACCCTAGTGAGAACTACCAAGCATCTAAGACACCTACCCAGATCAAGCATCAAGCATCGGCACCACCTCCCAGCAAACGCCTGCCTCCAGCAACAGAATGATCCGCCAATGCCGTAGCCACACGAACCATCTTCTGGACCGCTGCCTGGACGTTTTCCTTGTCAACCCCCTTCAGTAGAGCTGACTAGTACATCAAAAAGGAACAAGCAGTGAAAATAGCCTCCAACGGAGAACGAATGGTACGATTCTCAAAGGTCGCTTTGTTACGAGTGCACCAGATCCCCCAACATATATCAGCAATAATGGACATATAATGCCTTTTGCCCCTGGGAGATACTTGTACAGCCAAGCCCAACTATGCCAAAGATATTTGGGACAGCAGGATGTACCAAAAGCCCCCCAAACCGAGCGAGCAAATACACACCCAAAGAAAAGATGATCAGTGGTTTCCACATCTCGGCAAAAGGAGCAAGTTGGATTTCCCGGCCAGTTTCTTTTTCGCATATTGTCCCTAGTAGGGATGGCATTTTGAAACAATTGCCAGAGAAAAAATTTGATCTTCAATGGAATCTTAGCTTTCCAAACCCACTTGTAGTCAGGTCTTGACAGGTCCTTTTCCAACCACTCACACAGAGATTTTGTGCTGAAGTTCCCCTTACTATTAAATCACCAAGTAACCTGATCAGGTGACCTATTCAAAGGAAGTTTTTTAGCCCCATCTACCACACCAGCCCACTTATCAGCTAGCTCAGCAAAGAGGTTACGCCGGAATCTCATCACAAAGTTATTGGCTACAAATTTAGCCATGGTACAGTCTTGCTCCTGACAAATGTCAAACAGAGCAGGGTAGCATATTTTCAAGGGGGTCTCAAAGAGCCAAGGGTCATGCCAGACCCGAGCCAAATCTCCACTATTAATATGGATCTTTCTGCCCTCCATATACACCTCTTTAACCTTCATAATGGCTTTCCAACAAGGGGAATCATTGAACCGAGTCTGCACATTAGCCACCGTCTTACACTTAAAGTATCGGTCCCGCACAATATCTTGCCACAGGCCCTTACCAACCTCCAGTTTCCACCACCACTTGACAGGGAGACTGATATTCTGCTTATGAAGATCCTTAATGCCCAATCCCCCTTTTTTCTTGGAGAGGCATACCCTAGACCACTTGACCCAATGGTAAGCCTTTTTATTCTTTTTCTTCCTCCAAAAGAATCTTCTACGATGTTTATTCATTTTTTTCAATGAACGTTTTGTTAAGGAGAAACATAGACATAAAATAGGATGGAATCCCATCCAGACTAGAATTAACCAGCGTTAATCTAGCTCCGGAAGAGGCAATATAACTAATCCAAGCAGCTAGCCTTTTGAGAAGCTTAGCATCTAGGAAGTCCCAGTCCACCATTTTAAGCATAACATATGTCACCGGGACCCCCAAGTATTTCATGGGGAGTTTGCCAACTTGACAGCCAAACATTTCTGCATATAGTTGTTCAATATCATTGTCTCCACCAATAGAGAAAACCTCACTCTTATCAAAATTAATTTTCAGACCCGACATTAGTTCAAAAAAATACAGCAGCAGATTAACATTCACTGCTTTGTCCACATCATGAGAAAAGCACAACACCATGTCATCTGCATACTGCAGAATCCCAACACCCCCCTTCAATGAGGTCGGGGGCCAGCCCTTGAAACAGATTATTTTTCTGAGCAGCCAGGACCATCTTGGTCAGGCACTCAGCAGCCAAATTGAACAAAAAAGGAGAGTGTGGGTCCCCCTGCCTAACCCCTTTGGCACTTTTATATAGGGGCCAAGTTCATCATTTATCCTAACACTAACCATGCCATTACGAAGGATTTGTGATATCCATCCACACCACTTGGCACAAAACTCTCACTTGGCATGGCAATCGAGGACAAAGTCCCAATTGACCTTGTCGTAAGTTTTTCAAAATCTAGCTTCAGGATGATTCCAGTTCGCTTTTTCACATGAGTATATGCATAATCTCATACAATGATAACACACCATCCATAATGTTCCTCCCCTTTATGAAAGCATTCTGTTGAATGCTGAAAAGTTTGGGGGCATAAACACTAGCTCTCCTATCCATGACTTTTGTGATCAGCTTATAAGGGCAACGTAAAAAGCATATTGGTCTATACTGCTGGATTTTGTTGGCTGTAGAGATTTTGGGAAGGAGGGTGATGATGCCATAATTTAAGCATTGAACATCAAGTCTACCCTCATAGAACCACTCAAACAATCTAAAGAGGTCTGCACACACCACTTCCCAGCAATGCTGGTAGAACTCAGCAGGAATGTTATCAGGACCAGAGGCACGGTTAAACTCCATAGCAAACAGAGCAGATTTAATCTCCTCAAGGGAAAAAGGTCTAGTCAGGTCCTCATTATCACAGGGTGATATTTTTCGTCATCAGACCATAAGGGGGCATCAATACTACAAATTTTGCCAGGAGCAGGGCCTCCACGGCGATTTAACGCTTAAAACCGTCCGATTGCGTCTCTCAACGCTCCTGATCGTCCTGTCATCCCACCTCACCCCACGACCTTTTCTACCGCTCCAACTCGGGCTTCCCGGTCGGCCCAACGTTAATGGGCTGCTGCTCCGGACAGCGATATGGGCGCCCTCTCATTCACGGATGCATCGTAATGCCTGATCGTGAACACACGGTTGCGATCAGCGCATGGCTATGGGAGCGCGCGTGGGGTGGGGGTGTTGCTCGCCCAGAGCCGGCGGCGGTGGAATTATAGCAGCGAGGAAGCTTTACCGTTCCCCTTCCCTCCGTTACTTCATTATTAATGGCAAGTTACCTGCGGTGGTCGAATCACTCTCCCCTGGCCTCCCTTTTCTGTTGAACTGCCATGCCTTTTGTTTTGGCAGCACATCTTCCTCTATCCCGTCCGCGAGCAAGCGATCTTGAAACCTAATGGCGCCCTTTCATTAGCGGCGGCAGCACACGGCGCCCATTTGTTGGTGGCTCCTCTCGCCCCCTTCCATGACAGTACATATCTGCCGCCGTCCGCCCTCCACTCTCGTGGCTACCTTGCGTTTGTTTGATCAAATGAATCGATAACAGGTTACGCATCTAACATGTGCACGACAGGTTGTCTGGTGCTGGTTTCTTCGAGATGGAGTCTGTAAAAAAAACTCTCGATTTCTGTGATTGATTCATGGTGTTTTGGTCTTGTTCTCGCTGTAGTTGCAGCATCCTTCACAACCACATATTGTACCCAGAAGGATGCTTCACCAAGGTTAAGTGCCATGGCGTAAAGATATCCATTCCTCGCCTTGCATCACAACTGCTTCTGCCCCTCTGTATATGCATGAACAGGCCATCCAACTTCTCGATTCCCCATTGACCCGAATACTTGGCCACCATCGGTGCTTGCTTATGACCTGGTCACTCTTGCGCCGAGAAGAGGCGACACAGGTCGCAAACAGGCAAACATAGCAACACTGGACTCATTGATCTCCTTTCCCCGTCCCAAGTATGTGATAATTGGGTTCATCTTCCCAATCAGTGTCTTTTAGGAGGCTGCGGCGGATTTTTGTGTTGCGCGTGGATTGTCCAAAGTTAATGGAATTCACTCACGGCCTCGTGCCTTTGGCCCTGTTACCGGAGGAATTACATTGAGAATTATGCAGTTGAACAATGCAAGGTACATGTAACATCAACTTCAGACCACTCATTTTAACCTCAAATTGGTGATTTTCTGTTCGTACATACTTATATTTCGTTGTTACTCAGAAGTAAGAACGCATGTTGACCTCTTCGTTCCTGCTCGTATGTGGTGTAATGTGTTTTCTATTCATGCAAAAACTACCAAAGGATGCTTTGAAACCTTAGTATTAAAGGATTTGGTTTTACTCTGTTTGTGCAACAGAGGGCCTCCTATTTCTCAGAGAAAAATCTGCCATAGCCAAGAGCAGAATATCAAGATTTCACTTGCATCCACAATCACAGTAACTCTTGCATTTTCAGATTTAACATCTCTTTAGCTGTATGCAAAACTGCAGCGTTGTCCGCTACACCTGTCTGATTAAATCTGTTTCCTCACTGAGGTTGCCTAGGAAGAATACATGTCGAGATTGTCAAATAGAAAATGGATTCTACCATGCTTAAATCACAAACAAACATAAATGTAATTCCGGTTATGTAAAAAATTCACTCATCATTGCTTGACAAAATTTATCTTTGATACGGCAATCCAGATACTTGTGTTCATAGGGTATTCACTGATACATGGGACGCGGGTAGAATGAACTTTGATTGATCCTTTGTTTAGCAAGTCAGGACCGTTGGTTCAGTTGTTAACGCAATAAACTTTTGATTTCCACTGAATTTTTCGGCATACTCAGCTAAAGAAGAACCACTAAAGTTACCAAAGCCTCTGATTTCACCGCGCGACTATCCTGGAAAGGAAGATCTTTTGGTTTAATTGGTCCATTGAATTGCTTTACGTGGAAAAAGATAATTAGTCAATTTAAGCTGGTTTTGTTTCTTAATCTTTCACAGGTAGTTGATATGATGGATTGAAGCAAACTGCATTCATTGCTAGCTACTATGCAATTTATTTTGATACCAACTAAAGCTGTGTTGTTGGGTTCTCTGTCCTTGAATATGCTTCAGGCCTTCAGTGAATTATTGAACTATGGATACCTCTTCCTTTGCATAGGTAATCTTTTATGAATGTAGACATGCTCAGGTTTCATGCAACTATCATAGAGTGATAGAGATCAGCAATGCGAACGGGTGTTGTGCCTCAGAAAGTTCATATAAGGAACATGGCTTGGATAACTTTTTTGAGGTAATTTGCTTGATAACTTTGAGTATACCATTTGTTTCTACTCTCTCTCCGAAGATTTCTTGTTAGTCTGCTTCTTCTGCTTTGTGTGGCGAGCCCGACATTCTACCAGGAATATTCAGGGAAAGCGGGGAGGTTATGAAGAAATCCATCAATCTATTGATCCTCTTGAAAAGTATTGTCCTATCAAATGATGCAACCATTTTTCTTTGTATAACAATTAGAGCTGCTAAGATGTTATTATTGGCCTGAAAATGAACAGGATATATTCTTATCCTTATTGTTTGAAAACTATTTGCTAGATCCTTCTGCTCGACATTTCAGATTACTTTTGATACCAACATCTACTCCCTTCGTTCCTTAATATAAGACCTTTTAGTTTTTTCTTGATTAATATGCATGTAGACACATTTCAGCATCTATGTTCACTCATTTTAGTATGTATGGAGTCAATATTTTAAAATAGCTAGAAGGTCTTATATTAGGGAACAGAGGGAGTAATTAATTGTTGCCTCCTGTTATCTTCGCTGGCTTTGTTCAGTCCGGCCCTACTTAAGCTACATTTAGACCATATTAATATTATGCCTTAACGAGTTAGTGCTCCAATGGTATCCTAAATTATTTAGGACGTCGTGTTTTTTCCAGTTAATCCATATATGTGTGTGACAATTTACGAAATCATAGCATAAAAATTTAGGCAACACTTTACCTAAAACATTAAATAGGAAGTGATGAACCGTTCAGATTGTTCTCAAATATTTGTACTATTTATATATTTTTTAAATATTTATGCTCTTTCGGCAAGATGGGCGGGCGCAGCAACGCGAGCATTCATGGTCTAGTCAAATTTGAAACACCTATTGCCCGGAGCCCT
>NC_057812.1:735498680-735562642 GCF_018294505.1 Triticum aestivum
GACCAATTTTACCACCGACACTAGAGAATACAGATCTTCCCAGTCAGATGACATCAAAACCCTATCCAGTTTTTCCAGCATGGGATGCTCTTGTTTGTTAGACCAAGTAAAGCAACCACCAGTCATAAAAATCTCTCTCAACCCAAGCAAATGGATGATAGCATTAAAAACGTCCGAGAAATGAGACAAAGGAGCTTTCTTATTCTTCTCCCCGCAATGTCTAATGATATTAAAGTCACCACCCACCAGATAAGGAGTATTAATTTTGTTACAGAAGGAGGACATCTCAGCTAAAAATTCAGGTTTGTTCTCATCATGGGCTACTCCATACACAACCAGCAAAGCCCATTTGCACTTTTTAACTTTGTCATAGAGGTTGATCTGAAGTATATACCTACCACATATAGTGTCAATGACCTCGAATTTTTCTAACCTCAGGCCGCATAAAATCCCCCCAGGTTTTCCAACAGATGGGATCCATTCCCATTGAAAGTTTGCCTGAGGATCAAACCTCCTGAAAAAGGAGGGCTTATAGGTTTTTTTTCATGGTCTCTTGTAAACCGATGAAATCCACATTGTAGGCATTTATAATGTCAGTGAGGCAGGAAGCCATGCCATTCTTTCCTGCCCCCCTACAGTTTCAAAAAACTCCTATCATTTGTATCGGTCCGGTTTATCTCTCACCCTGGTAGGTCTACTAGGATTCAAAGTAGACTTACCCTCAGCCTCTTTTTTCTGTCTCCGAGTCATAGGTTTGACTGAGATAATAGGAGAAGTAAACACTACCTTATTCTTTTTAGGAGATTTTCTCTTTTTTTCCTAGATTGAACAGTAATGAACGGGGTATCGTCCCCCATATCCTGATCATCCCAGGTTAAAGAGAGAGGAACATCATTACCCAAACCATCCTTAATAGTAACATCGTTAGGATCAGAATTTTTATCACTAAGCATTTGCCTAGATGTTTCAAGTTCGCGAAGAACATCAATGGTAGCAAAATATCGTCCGGGATGTTAACCCCCATGAGAGAGGCACGCAACATAATAGCAGTATTGGATGGCACCGAGAATTGATTAGTAGCAGGAGGTGGGGAAGTACCTTCAAAGTTGCGTTTCCTCATGCGATCTGCGGCCCTCTCCTCCACCCTAACCAGCTTCTGGTATTGATTGGGCACTACAGGTTCATATGTTTCGCGCAACACGTTATCGTGAATGGGAGATCCAGTAGGAGACTCAACGGTGTACACACTACGAGCATCACCACCTTCCATTGATCCATCCTCCAATTCAACCACCTGTGGCAGTCTTGGCCACTCCACATAGTCTGATAAACGAGGTATGTCACCACCAGCATCATTTTCATCATAGTACAAGAAAGCAGGTGAGGGAGGAATAGGAGTCACAGCCCAAGCACCTGATTTCAGCTTCTCCTTGTGCATCGGGGAGTTACACAAAGTGTCCCTCCCCCCTTTCCAGGATCACTTTCCGGACTCACCACCAAGTTATCTGAATCAGATAGATTCACAGCATCACGCTCTTCAGCCATGGTGTGTATCAGAAGTTCAGTATGATTTCCATCATCGCAATCCTCTTCCTCTTCAGTTTCAGAAACAGCAGACAACCGGGTACTACCAGTATAGTTCTGATAAGAGGAATTCCCAATAGCTGAGGCACTCGTCCCTCCTTGTTCATTCGAGGCAGAAGATTGAGAATCAAATCTAGCCTTTTTAGGAACAGAAGGAGAAAAATTGCTGTCCACAGGAACAGAGTGTTGGCTAGCACCAGAAGGCCCTGTCACCACATGCTCAACCTCATAATAGAAATCATAAAACTGTTCACCCAACATTCCTTCAGCAGAAGGAGGAATTTTTTCCACCTCCCTACACCCGAGAAGGATGCGAGCATATTCGGGCTTATGAAGAGTAGCCTTATCAACCTCCAAAGTGAAACCCACCAAACCACCAGCATATGACACATGTTGCACACATTTTTTTTCCAAGGGTACATTGCGGACATGAACCCAAGGTTTCTTGGAGTTCAGCCTTAGCGCCCACTGACGCTGACCAAGGGGAAATGGATACCACAACAGAATCATCAAGGATAGGAAGCTTTTTACCATAGCAGCGGGCTCTTTCAACTTCACGAGCATTAGGAAACCTCATAACGAACTGTGTTGGACTGATCTGCCGTGCAGTGCAGCGTCATTTCTTAGGTTTCTGAGCAAAGAAACTATTGAATTCACTCTCAATCTCCTTCATAGATGCAACCCCTCCACCAAAGTGATCACCATAGTGTTGGTTTTCTCTCCCGCTTGCTTAGAAGCACAGCAGTCCAGGATAAAGAAGAACCCATGTCCCGGGGATTCAAACCCACACATAAACGGAATGCATTCCCATGGCTAAGGAGTCTGACAAAGCTGCGCCATGTGCCCAAGCTTGCCACGTTTCTCACATCTAATGGTAGGACAGCGAGGAGCAAAGTGACCTATAAGATTGCAGTTGAGGCAGCGCTCCTCGACACCCTTGTTGATTGGAACGGGAGAAGGTGGGGGGGGCTGGATTTCTACCCTTCGCCATCGTCTTGGTCGCATGGTTAGGCCATTGATCACCGGTGCCCCTGCCTTGCATCTTCTCCGCCGCTTCCCACCAATCTCCCACAGCCGCGACTCCAGATCTGGCGTCACCATGCGGGGGCAAGGGCCTCGTGCGCTGCAACACCAGGTTGCGCCCCTGGCTGGGGGGGCATGAACGTGCCCCTCCAGTGTTGCCGCGCCCAGCACCGTCGCGGAACCCTCCGAACTTGCCGCCTCCCCGATTCTCTATCAAAGCGATGCCTTGAGACGTAGCCGAGGCACCCGCAACCTGAGCGAACGACCGCGTGTCCCCGGCGACCTTCCCTAGCCACCACCGGAACGAATCAGTGGAAGGAGGGGGAGGATGAACCCTAGATCTGATCCAGAGATGGGAGAAGATGTGTTCGAGGTGCGAGTCCCCCGCCCACTGATATGGTGGTGCGGTAGGTGGGGAATCCGCCCGAGCCCCTTTATCTCCCGAATGCCTCTAGGGCCAACATGCAGGGGTATGCATGGTTGTGGGATCCGCTGGTCAACCCTAACCAGGTGGCACGGAAACGAGATGGCATCGTCGTCGTACACTTCCTCCCCTTTGCGGAGTGCCCGTGCATCCACCATCTTCCCGTCGGTGTCGAGCAGCACCAGTCGGAATGCCTCCCGGCGGAGAAGGAGAACCCCAGGCTGGAATGAGACCGAGCGCCGGGTCTGAAAATCCAGAGCGAACGAGACCTCCCATCTCGCGTCGCTGGGATCGCCCGTGTCGCCTCCCGACTTCGCCTGGCGCCTTCCGCATGCGCCGAGGCCCACGATCGCCGCCGCGTCATCACGCTCGCCGGGGCCCACGGCCGCTGCCGCGCTCGAACATCGTCCACGCGTCTTATACGTGTGGACTATATCCCAGCGAATGATGTTCTGAACATATATTTGTTTTGCCTTCATGTTTCGCATCCCATTAGAACATGCTCGGCATTGCATTGCCATTTTCTTCCACAACATGTATACACTTTTGTTTCCCTGTCTCTGTTATTCTGTAGTATCAATATATCGGCAAAAAAAATCATGTGTTTAGCTCATGAATAAGATTTTGGTTTTCCATATCTTGATAGAAAACTGACGAGGTAATAGTGAGCAACAAGCCGCCAGAACATGGGGAGGGAGCAAGTCTCGCATCGTTGAGAATGGATTTTTAGGTCCCGGGTGCCTAGACACCCTGTTATCTGCACCATTCGTCCAGAATAGGTGCATCGAGATCTGTGCCATGCACTGTACCAATCGTCTCAATTAGCAGGTCTGTTGCTTGATTAAGCATGGGAGAACTGACAATATTTGAAGGAATCTGGGCCTAGTCTCATATTGTTCATCACAAGGCAGAAACCCCTCGGGCTGCATGCATATTGATAGTAGAAGACATGCACGATGATGTGAAACCCCTCGGGTCCATCGTTCTTCTGACAATAGGTACTGTAGCACGGTTAACTCTGTGGAGCCCAGCCCACATGAGTTGTCTTTTAACACTCAAAAACAAAACATGCATGCAGCCCACATGAGTCGTCTCTTAATAACACCAAAAGAAAACATACGAGTTGTCTTTTCAACCTTGCCCTGAGTCCTGACCTCCTGCCAGACCTACTCGACACAGACTAGGAGCATCGCTGTTCCCTACCCTGCCTACTTCACACCGTTGTTTCTCTCTGTTAACTGAGCTCGTGAAGTACGCTGACCTTGAAAAACGTCTGCCGCTGGACAGTCCATAGCACGAATCTAAATGTAGATGAACGCCCAAATAAAAGGGGGTCGAGACCCCAGGTGCCATCACACCTTTTTGTCTAGCAATTTGTTCATCAAGAAAAACACCTAGTGGCACACCATCATCAAGCAAGGTACTAGCATCATCATGAGTAGCATTCATAGAAGTAGCATCATCAATAACCTGTGACATATCAGGATTAATAGCATGATGTGGTGTTGCAAGTCTACTCATAACAGAAGGTGAATCAAGTGCAGAGCTAGATGGCAGTTCCTTACCTCCCCTCATTTTAGAGGGAAAAATCTTAGTCTTGGTATCCTTAAGATTCTTCATAGTGATTAAATTGATAATAATACCAAGTGAATCAACAAATATAGCTATGCTCCCCGGCAACGGCGCCAGAAAAAGGTCTTGATAACCCACAAGTATAGGGGATCGCAACAATTTTCAAGGATAGAGTATTCAACCCAAATTTATATATTCGACACAAGGGGCGCCAAAGAATATTTGCAAGTATTAGCAGCTGAGTTGTCAATTCAACCACACCTGGAGATTAACTATCTGCAGCAAAATGATCAGTAGCAAAGTAGTATGATAGTTTTGATAGTAGTAGCAATAGCAATAGTAATAATAACATTGATAGCAATAATTTTGTAGCAAGTGAAATAATGACGGTAGCAGCAGTAACTTAGCAGTAACAATATAAGATAAATTCGTAAGCATTGGATCGGTGAATTTGTTGGATGATATTCATCATATAACAGTCATAACCTACGGCGCTACGGCACCAGCTCCAGTTCATAAATATAATGTAGGCATGTATTCTGTAAATTGTCATACGTGCTTATGGAAAGAACTTGCATGACATCTTTTGTCCTACCCACCCGTGGCAGCGGGATCCAATTGGAAATTAAGGGATATTAAGGCCTACTTTTAATAGAGAACCGGAACAAAGTGTTAACACATAGTGAATACATGAACTCCTCAAACTACGATCATCATCGAAAAGTATCCCGACTTCTGTCACTTCGGGGTTTACGGATCATAACACATATTAGGTGACTATAACTTGCAAGATCGGATCTAGAACATAGATATAATGGTGATAACATAACGGTTTAGATCTAAAATCATGGCACCTGGGCCCAAAGTGACAGGCATTAAGCATGGTAAAGTCATAGCAACATCAATCTCAGAACATAATGGATACTAGGGATCAAGCCCTAACGAAACTAACTCGATTACATGATAAATCTCATCCAACTCCCTCACTGACTAGCGAGCCTAAGAAGGAATTACTCACTCCCGGTGGGGAGCATCATGGAATTGGCGACGGAGAAGGGTTGGTGATGACGAAGATCAAAGATCCCCCTCTCCGGAGCCCCAAACAGACTCCGGATCTGGCCTCCCGATGAAGAACAGGAGGTGGCGGTGGATCCGTCTCATGAAACGTCATAATTCTTTCTCCCTGATTTTTTCTAGAAAAATAGGTATTTATGGAGTTGGATTCGGGGTCTGCGGGGCCACCTGGTGGGGACAACCCAGTTGGGCGCTCCTGAGCGCCCTAGTGGGTTGTGCCCACCCAGGTGCCCCCCTCCGGTGGTTTTTGGGTCCAGTATTTTTTTTCTGATATATAAAAAATCCTCGCAAAGTTTCGTTCCAATCCGAGAACTTTTATTTCTACACAAAAACAACACCATGGTAATTCTGCTAAAAACATCGTCAGTCCGGGTTAGTTTCATCCAAATCATGCAAATTCGAGTCCAAAACAAGAGTAAAAGCATTAGAAAACGTAGATACGACGGAGACGTATCACTGGTCGGTGAGGAGTTGGATGATATTCATCATGTAATCGAGTTAGTTTTGTGAGGGGCTATAATGTTCTTGCTAAGTTACTACTGCTATTTTTACTGTTACACTTGCTACAAAACTACTGCTATCATTGCTACCGTTACTGTTACCATTACTACCGCTATCAAAACTATCATACTACTTTGCTACTGATCACTTTGTTGCAGATAATTAATCTCCAGGTGTGGTTGAATTGACAACTCAGCTGCTAATACTTGCAAATATTCTTTGGCTCCCCTTGTGTCGAATCTATAAATTTGGGTTGAATACTCTACCCTCGAAAACTTTTGTGATCCCCTATATGTGTGGGTTATCACCACTGCAGCTTGTCGGGGCCAGCGGGGATGGTCGGAATCGGCCAACGGCGGATAGGAATGGGCAGGGGAGGTAGAGGGGAAGCCAAACCGGTTGCGGCAGCATAGGGTGGCACCAGAGATGCCCGTAATTGGCCGACAACGACGACGGCGAAAAGGGGATCAGGCAGATGGCAGGCCGGTGAGGCAGGCAGCAGGAGACGGGGGCGAAGTCGAGAAGGTGTTTAAGCCAGCCGTAGCCGTCGGAGAAGCTTCGATTCGGCGGCGGCCGAAAGTAAATCGGCGGTTGCGGGCGGCGGTCCGGCGAGGCAACCGGTGGGGGGCAAAGTCATGACTGGCTCTTGCGGTTGCTTGAGAAGGCGTTTAGTGTAGCGGCAGTCGCCGGAGAAGCTTCGATTCAGCAGCTCCGGGCCGCGCACCAGCGAGGCAGGCGGTGGGGGACGGGGGTCGTGGTGGGCCCAGCGGCCACCGGGCGGGGGCGGCGGCGTCGATTTGAAGTGCATTTGACCGGCGGTGAAGTCAGCCGGCGGTGTCTGGTCGCGCGGAAGGGAAGGGAAGTAGCGGTTGGGCGAATGGCGGGTGGACGCTTTTACATCTCCCGGATTTGGAGATGCATATTTACACCGTGAAGTGGTATAGGATACATCTCCGGGAGGTGGACATGTAATTTTTTTTGCATCTACAACATCTGTTGGAGCAGCGTTTTGGGCCTCCAAGATGCAAAAGGTAGTTATTTTATTGCATCTATATCTTCTATTGGAGATGCTCTTACACAATTTTTGAGTTCCATTGAGGATGTTTTGGTGCACGGCATCAATGATACACGGTGACATGTTCGGGTGCGAACAGCTGCCAAGGCATAGTAGTGGGCCTCCACCAAGGCCGACGCAGTAGCAGCAACAGGCGCTCCTCCTCCTACTTCTCCACTGGCGTCAGCGGCTGCTGCTACTCCTCCACCGTTGGCGACAACATCTCTCAACCCCTGCCATCCCATCCTCTTTCCCACCGGCTGGTCCCGCGGTTGCTTTGGACTCCAAGGAAAAACAAAGGATCGCCACAAAGCAAATGCAGAGGGCCAACACCAAGAAACATCGAAGGGATGCGACCAATGCCGGCAAAAAACACATATTTGACCTGAGGACGAAATCAAATCACGATTTGAACTGCTCTTGAAAAAAATCACAAATTGGTCGTTTTGTGTGGCGCCTGATAGCCGGGCGCTACACTCCACTATGCAGCGCCTTTGTCTTAGGCACCGCACGTCCGGCCAGCGTGGCAGCCGGGGCCAGGTGCGGCCCCACATCCAGTCGTGCAGCGCCTAAGCTCTAGGCGCCACACTTGTAATGTGCAGCACCTAGCACTTAGGCGCCACACATGTAATGTGCAGCGCCCGGTCGTTAGGCGCTGCACTGTCTGTTTGTCACTTAGGCTGGCCCCACCCACAACCCGACGCCAACCCCTCAACATCCTTCTCAAATCTTGCAAATTCAGAGTATTTGTCCGTGGATTTCGAAGCCAACCCCTCCCTTAAGAGTGGTTTTGAAGAGGCTTGGAGGAAGAGCGTCATCAAAAGGAGAGGATGGAGCGGAAGAAACGAGAGGAGGAGAGGGCACGCCAAGCGAAACTTTCTCGTGAGGAGGAGAGGGCAAGAAAGCTTGCAAAGGCTTGCGAGGCGCAAGAGGAGGATGAGGCACGAGACAAGAAGGAGAAATGGCCTCGCTCGACTCAGTAGGGACTTCATTCACTGCACTCGTCAGGGAACCGGATGTACCAATGTCGTATTTGTCATGAACTATCTTCTAAGGCAAGAAGCCATTTGTCGTCAACTATCTCGTAGTAGGCCTAAATTTGTCATTTCTAATGAATGTGTCGTGAACTTCTGAGGTTCTGTGAGATGTTGGTGAACTCTTAGAAGTGTGCTACTTGTGTTTGCGAACTTGTAGTAATGTTTGAATTGTCTTAAATGATGTGATGTTCATGTTATTACTTGTGTTTGTTCAGTTTCTTCAGTTTACAGCACTTCACTATACTTGTGAATTCAAATTGTTGTAAAAAAGTGGCCTGAAAAGTGCTTTTGTTTCTGCAGTTTTGCAATTAACAGCACTGCAGCACCCAGGCCTCAGGCGCTGCACTATACTGTGCAACTCTAATAGTCAGGCGTCACACAGTATAGCGCAACGCCCGTGTGGTGGGTGCTGCACATTAACTTAGGATTTTTTGGCAAGAGAAGCTACTGCAAAGGTTATGTTGCTCGCTGGATCCACATCCAGATGTGCAGTGCCTAGGACACGGGCGCTGCACTATACTGTGTGTCACACAGCATAGTGCAGCGCCCGTGTCCTAGGTGCTAGAGTGCTGTTAACTGCAAAACTGCAGAAACAAAAGCACTTTTGGCAACAATTTCAATTCACAAGTCTAGTGTAATGCTATAAACTGCAGAAACTGAACAAAAACGAGTACTAACTTGAACATCACATCATTTAAGACAATTCAAACATTACTACAAATTCGCAAACACAAGTAGCTATTGGGTTTCGTAGTAATTTCAAAAAATTTCCTAGGCACACGCAAGATCATGGTGATGCATAGCAACGAGAGGGGAGAGTATGATCTATGTACCCTTGTAGATTGCAACGGGAGCGTTGACACAACGTAGAGGAAGTAGTCGTACGTCTTCTTCCCGATCCGACCGATCCAAGCACCGTTACTCCGGCACCTCCGAGTTCTTAGCACACGTACAACTCGATGACGCTCCCCGGGCTCCGATCCAGCAAAGCTTCGGGGATGAGTTCCGTCAGCACAACGGCGTGGTGTCGATGATGATGTTCTACCGACGCAGGGCTTCGCCTAAGCACTACAACGATATGACCGAGGTGGAATATGGTGGAAGGGGGCACTGCACACGGCTAAGGAACGATCACGAAGATCAACTTGTGTGTCCTAGGGTGCCCCCTTGCCTCCGTATATAAAGGATCCAAGGGGGGGGTGCGGCCGGCCTAGAGGAGGCACGCAGGAGGAGTCCTACTCCTACCGGGAGTAGGACTCCCCTCCCGTTCCTTGTCCAACTAGGAGAGGTGGAGGGAGAGAAGGAAAGGGGGGGCGCCGCCCCTCCCTCCTTGTCCAATTCGGACTAGGGGGAGAGGGGGCGCACGGCCTGCCCTGGCAGCCCCTTCCTCTTCTCCACATTAGGCCCATAAGGCCCATTAACCCCCCGGGGGGTTCCGGTAACCCCCCGGTGCTCCGATTTTATCCGAAACTTCCCCGAAACCCTTCCGGTGTCCGAATATAGTCGTCCAATATATCAATCTTTATGTCTCGACTATTTCGAGACTCCTCGTCATGTCCGTGATCACATCCGGGACTCCGAACTAACTTCGGTACATCAAAATGCATAAAACTCATAATAACTGTCATCGTAACGTTAAGCGTGCGGACCCTACGGTTCGAGAACAATGTAGACATGACTGAGACAAATCTCCAGTCAATAACCAATAGCGGGACCTGGATGCCCATATTGGCTCCTACATATTCTACGAAGATCTTTATCGGTCAGACCGCATAACAACATACGTTGTTCCCTTTGTCATCGGTATGTTACTTGCCCGAGATTCGATCGTCGGTATTCAATACCTAGTTCAATCTCGTTACCGGCAAGTCTCTTTACTCATTCCGTAATACATCATCTCACAACTAACATATTAGTTGTAATGCTTGCAAGGCTTATGTGATGTGCATTACCGAGAGGGCCTAGAGATACCTCTCCGACAATCGGAGTGACAAATCTTAATCTCGAAATACGCCAACCCAACATGTACCTTTGGAGACACCTATAGAGCTCCTTTATAATCACCCAGTTACGTTGTGACGTTTGGTAGCACACAAAGTGTTCCTCCGGCAAACGGGAGTTGCATAATCTCATAGTCATGGGAACATGTATAAGTCATGAAGAAAGCAATAGCAACATACTAAACGATCGGGTGCTAAGCTAATGGAATGGGTCATGTCAATCACATCATTCTCCTAATGATGTGATCCCGTTAATCAAATAACAACTCTTTTGTTTATGGTTAGGAAATATAACCATCTTCGATTAACGAGCTAGTCAAGTAGAGGCATACTAGTGACACTTTGTTTGTCTATGTATTCACACAAGTATTATGTTTCCGGTTAATACAATTCTAGCGTGAATAATAAACATTTATCATGATATAAGGAAATAAATAATAACTTTATTATTGCCTCTAGGGCATATTTCCTTCAATAGCACACTTGTAAGAGTTCACCAACATAACACATAACCGCACAGGTTCATGAACCTAATGAAACGGCGACAAGTTCAGTTTCATAATGAAACGACAATGACTAATGCCTTGCGCGCGTGTTCCTAGTGCCATCCCTATTGGTTATCTTCTTCCTCCTAGCAGGACGAGCCTCCTCTTCCTCCTCTTCCTCCTCCGCCTCATCATCCAAGCTCGCCATACGCGAGCTCCCTGTGACCACCTTTTGGGTTGCCTATGTTGTCAAAGTCAATGTGCGTGTACCGTTTTATGGGATGCCTAGGCTTCAACATGTATGCGGACCAAACTTGAGCGTCTGCCAAAGTCATGTCATCATCAACCTATCACACAATCAAACAATATGGTGAAGACCGGCGTCGTAATCAAGTGAGAATTACATCTAAAGATTAGTCATACCTCTTGGGTGACCGCACCCTCATCATTCATATAAGCAAATGAGGACCTCGCAGCGTCCCCCTGATGGTGAGATAAGGGGTCTGATGGTGTACCGGGCCTAGAGGCAGATGGTTCATCATATTCTGGGTCACAGCAACCGAGAAGGTTCGATAACCGCCTTAACTTCTTGGCATGACGCTGTAACATGAACAAGTGTATAAGATACCAAACTCTGCAACATATGTAACATGGACACGGACACCTGAGTGCGATATACCTTGAGGAATGCTCGTAGTGAACCATCTTCATTGCCTTCTCCAACCGGTGTCTTCTCCAGAATAGACTAGCTTTCATCAGCTCCTTTCTTGGTCTGGTTGTGCTGCGGATGAGAACGAAGTAACACGCTAGCCATTCAAACATGTGTAATACGGCCAACAGGAAAGTAAAGAAGGGAACACTTTACCCCTTCCCTGACAGTTTTGTTGTACTGATGCTTCGATAGATCCTCAAAGTTTGCAGGATCTTCAAGAATATCATCGTTGTATGCCGGCGGGCATATCTCAACTCGAGCATTTTCAAGAAACCATCGTAGGTAGTTATCGAAAGCAAGTGAGCTATGCTCACGAAGCTGGGCACGTGCACTGTTACGAGCTTGCTCCACACTAAGATGGAAACAGGTAACATACGATGCATGATGCTTGTCCCAGTCCTTTATCTTTCGCTGCCTTCTCCTGTCCAACCTGCATGGTAGAAAACCAAACTTTAGCACAATCAAGAAGGAGTGGTGATGCTTAGTCAATGTGGTTCATGCTCTCTTACCTATGAAGTGCTTTGTCCATGTCCACCCATTCCGGCGGGTGAGGCTGAAACAGACCAAACTGACGATACACGCAATCTGGCAAATGAAGCTCAACTGCCCAGTTGCATATCAGTGGGCACCGCATAGCCAAAGATCCCTATCCCGCAAGCACATCGGGTTGATGACAAACTCCTCGGTGTACCCTACTGTGTCATTGGCGCCATATGGCTGCCATACCACCTATGAAATAGGACAACAACGCAACATTGATAACAATTTTTCAGGCAATCATGAGAAATGACTGAAGTAATGTCCTCGTTACCTGCTCAGGAGTAATCGTGTCCAACTCGGAAATATACTTTTGGTACATGAGATTGACATCGTTCGTCATCTCAGATACAGCTTCCCACTTGTAAGACCAAGTGGGGCGCCATAACCGTAATTCGTCATCTTCATCCCAAGGATTAAACTTGACGCTCTTCGGGCGTCCAACAGGCAGACGCTCCCAGCTCCATACAAAAATTAGAAGCATATTACCACCAATGCATGCCTTATCCGTGATCCTGCAACACGCATCGTCCAACTGCATATGAAAGAGAACAATGTTAACTTGACTACAAGGTTGCATTTCTAATGAAGAAATGAGTTGGTAACAAAACAAACCAACTACCTGTCGGTACAAGTAGGCAAGAGTCACTGAACCCCAGCTCCATCTGCTATCGAAGACAGTCAACGCCTTCAGCCATATCCATGGAGCGTTCTTGCCTGTGGAGTCAGGAAACAAAGTCCTCGAGACAAAGTACCACATATAGACATGAGCATGTGTCTGTATCACATCATCAGTGGCATCCGTAGGGCAATTCGCAAAGTTCCTGTGGATCCACGTGAAAGCAGCTCCGGCTGCTTTCCTTTCCTTCTTCTTCTTCTTCTTCTCTTCTCCCTCCTCTACATCAGCCTCAGCCTCGGTAGGAGCCATACCGATAAGAGCATTCATCTATTGGCGCCACCCATCAGAATCGGTGCTCATACAGAGAGGCTTCCCATCGATAGGAAGACCGGTGATCAAGGAGATATCCTCGAGCGTCACGGTCATCCCCCCAGCCCGAAGATGGAAACGGTGTGTCTTCGGCCTCCATCGATCAACAAGAGAGAACACCAGTGGAGAGTTGAGGTTCGGCGTGGACCGACTGACCAACTGAATCCACGGGAGGAGTCCTGCCTGCTGGATGTACGGTGTGTACCGCTCATCGTACGGCATGGCAGGACCAGAGACCCCGTGATACCGAATCTTCAGAGGTTCAAGCTTCTGCAAAAAAAAGTAATGAAAAATCTTAGGGCATGTCAATTTCAACTAAAGGCAAATTTGCAAAATATTTAGATTACTCATTATTACCATCTCCTTCTCGCGCATCATGTAGGCCCGATGCCGTGTGTCATAGGCATTGTCGAGAAGCCAAACCATCCTTACAAAGTTAAAACAATAAACATATATGAGTTCATCTCAAATATTGGTACACTAAACATCTCATATGTGTTCATCTAAACATCTCATATGTATTCATCTACAAGAATCTCAACATCTCCTTCTCACACAATGAATAAATGATTGTAAATTCTCATATATATCTTGTATGTCATATGTGTTCAAATAAACTCAACATCTCATAATTCAAATAAACTCAACATCTAATATATATCTAAAAAACTCAACATCTCATATATAGCTACAAAACTCAACATCTCATAATTATCTACAAAACTAGGCATCTCATATATATCTAAAAAATAAATAATCTAGGTTTCACTAACAAGAATCATATATTGTGAACTAATCAAGGGTGACACTACGACTACACATCCTCCTTCACAACACCCAATCTTGGACAAATAAAGATCCAACCAAGCAAATCAAGGGTTCCACCCAATCTTGGACAAATCTCTAAAATGGCAACGAATTTACAGAGGAAAAGAAAGGGAACGGAGGAGTTTACCTAGTAGGAGGGATCGCAGATCGAATCCACGGTTTAAATCTTCAGATCTGAGAGGGGCGTGGGGGATCCGAAGGGGGCGCCGCCGCTGCTCTTTCTTACAGAGAGAAAATTGCCTGGGAGAGAGGGAAGAACTGCCTAGAAGGGCTGGCCCGATGCGGCTTTAAGTCAATGTGCAGCGCCTAAGCGCTAGGCGCTGCGCATTACACTGTGTGGCGCCTAGAGCTTAGGCGATGCACGGCTGGATGTGGGGCTGCGCCTGGCCTCGGGCTGCCACGCTGGCCGGACGTGCGGCACCTAAGACAAAGGCGCTGCATAGTGGAGTGCAGCGCCCGGCTGTCAGGCGCCACACAAAACGGTCAATTTGTGAAATTTTTTCAAGAGCTGTTCAAATCATGATTTTATTTCATCCTCAGGTCAAATATGTGTTTTTTTGCCACCAATGCCATCGCCGAAGCAGCAACAACGACATCGGCTATTACTGTCTGCCGGTGGTTCTGGTGCCTACATGCCGCACCTCCCTCACTAGGGTGCCTTTTCCATGGCACTAAAAATGACGAGGTCCTGCCCATTGGCCGGCTAAAGAGGGGACCACCCTGGCCCCAGATGGGGAGCCCAAATGTTAAATATTTTAAACACTATACTACTATCTATTAATGTCAAAATATTGTTGCATATGTGTAAAATAAAATCATAAATTTACAGGAGAAATCTAAATCACATCAAAGTAACAACCAATCTAATAGATGGCGGTGAATCTGATAGGTAGCTATGAATTTAGTTAGCTTGCTAGTCCCTCTCTCCAATAGACGGCCGTAGGATGTACTGGAATCTATGTAAACTAGATTTCATGTTTAAACTGTACAAACCATTTTATTTAAAAACTAGCAAAAGATTTTTTATACATCAGATTAAACCGAATGTCCAGATGAGCATACTAATAAACAAATTGTATCTAAGCATAAGTGAATCAGCGGTATGTCTATATTCATCGGTGATTGGTGATATATCAGTACCATGCATATGTTAAACTTATTATTGAATCTTAGTTGTTAGTTGTTACACATTTACAAACGGTACAATTTATACTCTACAAGGTTGTACAAATATGCACACATAATAATACACTAGAAACCGCTATTCAAATATTAGCTAGATATTATTTTTCTTTAGAAACCTCTAACATGATATTGGATGAAACTAAACGATAGATTAACATATGCACATACATACAAATACAAATATATTTTAAATGACTTAATTTAAATTTATCATAAACTAGTGACAAGAGATATACATTAGAACTGAGAATAAAGAACATTGGTTAACTATACCAACTAAATTATGGATCAACTATACCAACTAAATTATGTGGTTTATTATACCAAATAAATAATACAATGTATACTTCTTAATATTGTAGTAAAATAAAAAATAGAAAAAAGTTTGGTATAAAAACAGCTTGTTTAAGTTTGCGCCAGGTCCGCCCCGCCTGGCCTCTGTGTCCTGTCTCTGCCCAATCTATCATCACACCATTCCCACATGTTTAAACCCAGGATGAGTGATCTCCTCTTTTTAGAAAAAGCCGATGGCTTGTCCTACTTGCATCTATTGTTGGATTCTAACATGCAGAGAACATAATCTATGGTGCACGTACATATGTTGCGACTTGGTGAAGGTGTGTGGCGCGCATATCTCACCTTGGAGGCAGATTGGCTCTTTGTTTCCGCGACGAGAACCTAAATTGCTCGCTAACAATAAAATATACATAGCAAGCGCCTAGAGTTCCATTCTTGTCTTGGATTTGACTACCTCAAGCATTTCTATAGTTCAGTTCTCAAAAGGTGTGGAGTATGACGATAGAGATACTATGTTGGCACTAGCTGATGAGTCTTCTGGTGTGTATCTCATCCATGTCAAGAAGATTCAGCTTCACATCTGGCTCCACAAGGGGGACAACTGGTCGGTATTGGACACCATTTGTTGGATTTAGTTGGTTGATAATTTGAGGATGTCTGGTTGCATGGTTGGGGACGAGTCTACTGCTCCCATCCGGATAAACCGTGTCGGGGACTATGCTGAGTTTGTGTTCCTGGAGAAGGGTCGATATGGACTCCACTTGGATATCAAGTACAGGCAATTACGGAAAGTGTATGACACGACAAAAGAAGATAAACATTCGGGTGATATCCATCTTTTTATGATGATATGGCCTCCCTCATTTCCTTCACTCAAGGATGATCCTACAAGGTTTGCCTTTCTTTTTGTATGCAAAGTGGCTAGGACAAGCTAATAGTGGGTAATTTTGGTTTTTGTGGTATTTCTGCTTAGTTTTTTTTACGGAAATACATACCAGTGAATGGAAATGTGTCTGCCCGCGATATGAAGGCATTTAACTTATATTGATGTGATTTTTTGCAAAAAAATCTATTACTGGACGAAATTCATTACTCTGATTTCTAAGCACAAATAACATTTGATGCCATTGCATTAGACCCTAGTTTAGTTAGTCCATTTGATATTTTCATGCTTGAAGTGGCTAAATAAATATTGTGATGCTTACTTTCTCCATTCTTATAATTCCTCTTTTTTCTCTTAACCAGAAATGCCATGTGAACAAGGATACGAGGAAGCTTTTGGATGATCAACAACAAGGGCGCAAGTGAAGGAAGAGTAGGAACTCATATCCCTATGGATATGGTGCCATGACTGTTTGTGACCGACTTTATTTTGTGAAGAAAACTTTGTATTCTATTGTATCATTACTGTTCGGTATGGGACTGACATCTTCATTTTTTCTAGTTGGAAGAAGATTCCATGTATGTTTACTAGCTATCTCCTCTGATCCGCCTGGGTAGCAGTGTTTGCTTGCCTTCTTGTTAATTGTGATATCTACAGAATCAATCTTCTTATTCCTCATTGTTGAATTGGTCTCAGTTAGCGGTGTTGCAGCTCTCCGATTTATATGGAGTTATGGACATTTATAGGTTAATACCAGCCAGACTTTTTTACATGCTCTTGCAAATGCATCATATATTTGTAACTAGCTAGGCACTTATAAAATAGTTCTGGTGTTGGAAATCCAGCGGTAGGGAAGCAGGATTGAATCTCTGCTGCGGACCTGGAACTGAGGCTTTGAACAAACAAGTTGAATCTCTCTTTCTTTTGCACTGGGTGTCTCCATCTCCTATAAGCCTTTACCTCCTGTGTTATCTTTTGTTTGAGTAGTAACGTACTGTAAAATATACTGAGATTCTTGCTTTCTTTGAAAAGGTGAGGAAAGTTGATAAGCTTGATGATCTTGTGCTCTGAAGTCAAAAAAAAATGAGACCAACCCAAGGGCTAACCCTCGTTGGCTTTTCTTTATAGAAGAAACTCCGTGAGCACCACGCGTCCGTGCCGGGACTCGAACTCGGGTGGGCTGGCAGCAACCTCAGCTGCCCTGAAGTCATGGATGAGCTAATGCTTGATAGCAATGACATTGGCTGGTCTCTTGTTCCGCTGCTCTGATGAACCAGATGAGAGTTACTGCATCGGTGTCTCCCCTACTGAAAACTCACATGACAAGTTATCCTCTTTTAAATTGTGAACCCTCTTCTGTGTCAGATTGTTTGTTCTTAGCATCTAGCAATGTCAGTCTATATTGTGGAGCAGTGTGGCTGTGTACATAATGAAGCATAGCATGCTCCTCACATGATATGCATCCATTCAACCTCTTGGCTTCGAGGGACTGGACCCACAAGACAGTGAGATGCATGGCTTGTAGCAATATGGTTGTGTAAAAAAATCCTGCCAAAATCCTCTTCCTCACACATGTGTTGCCTTCACAATCCTGCTCCTCCATTGACTCTGCAGTCTCCAAAACATGCAGCCGAAGTGCCCAGCCGTCAAATCAGCTCCCTGCTCGTGCCTGGTGCCCACACAGAGTCACACCTTTATTTGTTTGCTTTATTGCTTATTTAGGATTTAGTTTGGCATTTCTGGTATGTAGAAACTTATGTACCTGAAGCATCTAGGGGCAACAAACTGTTATCATGCTTCAGCTGAAGGCACTGAATTTTCTTGGTTGGATGTTGATATAGATGTTTCCTTGACCAAATGCTTCAGTCAATTCATCACCAAGGAACAGTTTATTTTGTCTTGGCAGAGTTCTCCAAAGTCAAGTCAGTTTGCTCCATTATCCAAAGAGCAGGAAACATTGGTGAAAGTGGGAATAAATTCATTACTTTGACTTTTGAGTACACATAATGTTGTAACTATTGCTGCATTATCCACCTGTGATCTACATACTGATCATTCCCCTGTTCGCTTTGACAGAATTGCCATGTGGAGAACAAGGATGGATGAGAGAGAGCTGCATTTTCTTGTAGCAGCAGTTCTGAGTTGTAATTGTTCTCACTCTGATTGTACTTATGTACGTATTACTTAGGATGGTACTTACGTAACTGGAGCAGTAGTTCTAAGTTGTAATCATATTTTTCTTCCTTCTCATGCTCACCCTCATGAAAGAATCTGGTGTTCTTGTCACCCGCAGAGAGCTACTCCAGTCGATACCGCTGCAGCCTCATCAATTCTTTGCGGTCTCGACGAGTTCTTCATTGATCTTTAATTCTGCGTGAAACGGCCCCATCCTAGCTGGATTACCCCTCAGCCGTTCTTGCTCCTTTTTAAATTCTTGAATTTTTTTAGGGGATTTTAAATTCTTGATTAAGTGTGGCGGCCTAAGGGCTATGGCTGCAAGGCCGAGGCGGGAGTTGGGCGAGGCCGAAGTTGGGCTGCTGGAACCACGTTAGCGGGGCTAGGAAAGCTAAGGCGCTCGAGGGCTACCGTGAGATTTGTTAAGGGAAAACAAAGGACGTTGTTTTGCTGTAGTATAAGGGTGTCGCTCTCTGTTGCGGATTTCCTAATTGACGCTTGTTGCATCAAGTTGTCTACCAAGCGAGCAACCTAGTGGCCAGCCCAGTTTAGCTCCTTAGCGTATGTTGTCCGCAGGGGCGGAGCCAGTGTTGTGGCGTTGGGTTCAAGTAAACCCAACGATTTTCTGCTGCCACGTACGTGTATGTAGGTTATCGTGTGCGTGAACCCATTAGAAAACCAAGGCTGCACCCATCGGAATTTGGAATTCACAAGCGAAAAGCCTTTTAGTCCAGAAATCTTCACACGACTAGCCCAGCTAAGGCCCATACGTAAACTGCTACTGCCCCGTGCGTGCGTTAGATGACTCGTAACAACCATCCGGCAAGGGTGGTTAGCGATCTCATCTCAAAAAAAAAAAAAGATGACTCGTAACGCATCAGGTCGCAGGTGTTGTGAATCGACGACTCTCGCTCGCCAAGACTTAGGCGGTCTTCCCTCTAGTCCGCCTCTCCCCATCTTGTTCGCCCATCGCGGCGACGGCGCATCCGCCTAGTCTTCGCCAGCCAGCCCGGAAGGAAGCAACAGCACGTCGGCGTGCAGTATAAATTCAAGATACTAATAGATCATATATTCTTCTTCTTATGCATGTTCTATTTACCAAGCGAGCGACCTAGTGGCCAGCCCATTTTAGCTCCTTAGTGTATGTTGTCCGTACTGGTTTCTACTGGTTTTGGGAATGGTTTCTACTGCTTTTGGGAACCTTCTACGAGGTTCTTGGATCATTTTTTTTCTCTTTCGGTTTCAGTTTCAGTTTCTTTTTTGTTTTTTCTTGTTTTTTTTCTTTTGTCTTTTTTCTGTTTCATTTTCTTTGCTCTTTGTTCGGTTTCTTTTTCTTTTTCTACTTTTATTTTCAAGAAAATGTTTGTGTTTTTCCAAAAATATTCGTAAATTTCAACAACAAAAACTTAAAGTTGTTCAAAAGTTCAAAAAAAACCATTTTCTAAATTTGTTCACAAATTCCAATGATATTCGGGAATTTACAAAATGTTTGTGATTTTTAAAAATTGTTCGGAAGTTCAAAAAATGTTCTTTTTTCGTTCATATCAAAATAACTAAAAAGTAAAAAAAATATTCGACTTTTCCTAATTTTTTGGAGTTTTAAAAATTGTTCACATATGCAAAACATGCCTTTTAATTTTTTTGTTTCATGTATTCAAACAATTTTCGTATTTGTTTCAAGTATTCAATTTGTTCTCGATAAGTTTTTTTAAAATTCAAAAAAATGTCGCATGTTCAAAATTTGTTATTCTTTGTGGGCATGCATGCCCTCTCCTGTTACATCATTTAGGTTTAGTAGGGTGGGTCCAAGAGATCAATTAAATTGTGCAACGTGATGGCACCCAGCTCATCTAATGTATGCATCTTTGTTATCTAATCGTGTCATGCAGCAACTGGAAGGGTCAAAGTTGGTGAAGAAGCTGGAGGGCTACCGTGAGATTTGTTAAGGGAAAATAAAGGACGTTGTTATGGTGTACTACAAGGGTGTCGCTCTCTTGTTGCGGATTTCATAATTAGCGCTCGTTGCGTCAAGTAGTCGACAAAGCGAGCGAGCGACTTAGCTGGTATCTACCGGTTTTGGGAACCTTCTAGGAGGTTCCTGAACAGGTTCTTTTTTCCTTTTTTGGTTTCTGTTTCTGTTTCTTTTTCGTATTTTCCTGTTTATTTTTCATTTTTTCTGTTTCTTTTTCTTTGTTCTTTGTTATGTTTCTTTTTTCTATTTTTATTTTCAAGAAAATGATTGTGTTTTATGAAATATGTTCGTAAATTTCAAAAACCACTTCGAGTTTTTCATAACTTTTTGAAAGTTCAAGGAAAATCCAGTTTCTAAATTTTATTCACAAACTCCAATAATATTCAGGAATTTACAAAGTGTTTGTACTTTTCAAAAATTGTTCAGAAACTCAAAAATGTTCTTCTTTTCACTTTTATTTCATAAATAAGAAAATCACATATTTGAAAAAAATATTCACCGTTTCCAAATTTCGTTTGTAGTTTCACCAATTGTTCACAGATGCAAAAAATGTAAGCCTTTAAAAAAAGCATGTATTCAAACAATGTTCGTATTTTTTTCAGGTATTCAATTTATTCACGATAACATTTTTTTTACTAAATTCAAAAGATGTCGCATGTTCAAAATTAGTTGTTCTTTGTGGGCATGCATGTTCTCTCCTAGTACATCATTCCGTTTTAGTAGAGTGGAGTCGAGAGATCAGTTAAATCGTGCAACGTGATGGCGCCTAGTTCACCTAATGTATGCATCTTTGCTATCCAACAGTGTCATGCAACAACTGGAAGGACCAAAGTAGGCGAAGGCGCTGGAGAGCTACAGTGAGATTTGTTAAGGGAAAACACATGACGTTGTTCTGCTGTAGCGCAATGGTGTCGCTCTCTATTGTGGATTTCCTAATTAACGCTCGTAGTGTCAAGTTGCCGACCAAGCGAGCGAGCGACCTTGTGGGGCCAACACATTTTAACTCCTTAGCGTTCGTTGTCTGTACTGGTTTCTACCGGTTTTGGGAACCTATAGGAGGTTCCAAAATCGGGTTTTAACCTTTTTCGATTTCTGTTTCTTTTTCATGTATCTGTTTTCCTGTTTCTTTTATCTTTTTTCTTTTTCTCTTTTTTGCCTGTTTCATTTTCTTTGTTCTTTGTTCTCTATCTTTTCTTTTCTATTTTTATTTTCCAGAATTTTTTTATTTTAAAAAATGTTCATAAATTAAAAAAATTATGTTTTAGATAAGTTGTTCAAAAGTTCAAGGAAAATCCAATTTCTATTTTTTCACAAATTCCAATAATATTCGGGAATTTACAAATGCTCGTATTCGGGAGTTTCAAAATTGTTCACAGATGCAAAAACAGCATGTTGTATGCCTTTTAAAAAATGTGTTCACGTATTCAAGCAATGTTCGTATTCGTTTCAGGTATTCAATTTGTCCTCGGTAACATCTTTTTACTAAATTAGAAAAATGGCGCATGTTCAAAAATTTAGTTCTTTGTGCGCATGCATGTCCTCTCCTGTTACATCATTCAGTTTTAGTAGGGTGCGTCTGAGAAATCAATTAAATCGTGCAACGTGATGGCGTCCCGCTCACCTAATGTATGTATCTTTGCTATCTAATAGTGGCATGTAGCAACTGCAAGGGTCAAAGTTGGCGAAGGCGCTGGAGGGCTATCGTGAGATTTGTTAAGGGAAACCAAGGATGTTGTTCTCCTGTAGTACAAGGGTATCGCTCTCTGTTGCGGATTTTCTAATTGACACTCGTTGCGTCAAGTTGTCGACCAAGCCATCGAGCAACCTAGTAGGCTAGCCCATTTTAGGTACTTAGCATACATTGTGTGTACTGATTTCTATCAGTTTTTGGAAATTTCTAGGAGTTCCTGAACCGGGTTTTTTCCTATTTTGGTTTTTTTTTACTTTTTCTTTTGTCTTCTTCTTTGTTCTGTTTCTTTTTCTTTTTCTATTTCTATTTTCAAGAGAGTATTTGCGTTTTTTGAAAAATGTTCATAAATTTCAACAAAAAAATCTGTGTTCTCCATGAGTTATTCAAATGGTCAAGGAAAAATGCAACTTTCGTTCACAAATTCCTATAATATCAGGAATTTTAAAATGTTTGTGTTTTAAAAACTTGTTAAGAAGCTCAAAAAATGTTCTTGTTTTCATTTTTCGTTCAAAAATATTAAAAAATTGAGATTTTTTTGACTTTTCCTAATTTTGTTTGGAGTTTTAAAAAATGTTCACATACGAAAAAGTGCGTGCATTTTAAATTTTTTGGCATGTATTCAAACAATTTTCGTATTTGTTTCAGGTATTCAATTTGTTCTCGGCAACATTTTCTTTCTAAATTCAAAATAATGTCGCATGTTGAAAAGTTGTTGTTCTTTGTGGGCATGCATGTCCTCTTCTGTTACATCATTCAGTTTTAGTAGGGCGGGTCTGAGAGATCAGTTAAATCGTGCAACGTGATGGCACCCAGCTCACCTAATGTATGCATCTTTGTTATCTAATCGTGTCATGCAGCAACTGGAAGGGTCAAAGTTGGCGAAGGCGCTGGAGAGCTACCGTGAGATTTGTTAAGGGGAAATAAAGGACATTGTTATGCTGTAGTACAAGTCTGTCGCTCTTTTATTGCAGTTTTCCAAATTGACGCTCCTTGCGTCAAGTTGTCGACCAAGCAAGCAAGCGAGGACCTAGTGGGCCAACCCATGTTAGGTCTTTACTGGCTTCTACCGGTTTTGGGAACCTTCTAGGAGGTTCCTGAACCATTTTTTTTCTTTTTTAGTTTTAGTTTCTGTTTCTTTTTTGTTTTTTCCTATTCTTTTTTTCCTGTTTCATTTTCTTTCTTCTTTGTTATGTTTCTTTTTCTTTTTTTCAACAAAATGTTTGTACTTTTGTAAATATGTTCATAAATTTCAAAAAATGAGTTTTCATAAGTTTTTCAAAATTCAAGGAAAATCCACTTTCTAAATTTTATTCAGATATTCCAATAATATGCAGGAATTTACAAAATGTTTCTGATTTTTAAAAATTGTTCAGAAGTACAAAAATGTTCTTGTTTTTATTTTTAGTTCATAAATAAAAAATCACAAATTTGAAAAAATATTCGCCTTTTCCAAATTTTGTTTGGAGTTTCACAAATTTTCATGATTGTCGACCAAGTGAGCGAGCGACCTTGTGGGGCCAACCCATTTTAGTTCCTTAGCGTTCGTTGTCTGTATTTGTTCCTACCCGTTTTGGGAACCTTCTATGAGGTTCCAAATACGGGTTTTACACTTTTTTTTGGTTTCTATTTTTTTCTTGTATCTTTTTCCCGTTTCTTTTATCTTTTATCTTTTGTCTTTTTTGTCTGTTTCATTTTCTTTGTTCTTTGTTCTGTTTCTTTTTCTTTTCTATTTTTATTTTCAAAAAACTTTGCGTTTTACATAAGTTGTTCAAAAGTTCAAGGAAAATCTAATTTATAAATTTTGTTCACAAATTCCAATAATATTCGTGAATTTACAAAATGCTCGTGCTATCTAAAGATTGTTCAAAAGTTCAAAAAATGTTCTTGTTTTCATTTTCCATTCATAAATAAAAATTTCACAAATTTGAATAATATTCGCCTTTTTTACAAATTTAGCTTGTAGTTTCAAACATTGTTCACGAATGCAAACAATCCGTCCTTTTTAAATTTTTTGTTCACGTATTCAAGTAATGTTCGTATTCGTTTCAGGTATTCAATTTGTCCTCGGTAACATTTTTTTTACTAAATTCAAAAAAAGTCGCATGTTCATTTTTTTTAGTTCTTTGTGCGCATGCATGTCCTCTCCTGTCACATCATTCAGTTTTGGTAAGGTGGGTTCAAGAGATCAATTAAATCATGCAACGTGATGGCGTCCAACTCACCTAATGTATGCATCTTTGTTATCTAATTGTGGTATGTAGCAACTGGAAGGGCCAAAGTTGACCAAGGGCTACCATGAGATTTGTTAAGGGAAAACCAAGGTCGTTGTTCTCCTGTAGTACAACGGTGTCGCTCTCTGTTGCGAATTTCCTAATTAACGCTCGTTGCATCAAGTTGTCGACCAAGCCAGCGAGCGACCTAGTGGGCCAGCCTATTTTAGGTCCTTAGCGTACGTTTTCTTGTATTGATTTCAACCGGTTTTGTGAAATTTCTAGGACGTTCCAAAAAAAGTTTTTTTTTCCTTTTTTGGTTTCTTTACTTTTTCTTTTGTCGTTTATCTTTTTCTTTGTTCTTTGTTCTGTTTCTTTTTCTAGTTTTATTTTCAAGAAAATGATTGTGTTTTAGAAAAATGTTTGTAAATTTCAAAAAAAAAGATTGTGTTTTTCACAAGTTGTTCAAAACTTCAAGGAAATTCCATTTTATCAATTTTGGTCAGAAATTCCAATAATATTTGGGAATTTATAAAATATCATGCTTTTTCAAAATTGTTCGGAAGTTCAAAAAATGTTCTTGTTTTCATTTTTCGTTCATAAATAAAAAATTACAAATTTAAAAAATATTTGCCTTTTCCAAATTTTTTGGAGTTTCGAAAATTGTTCATAGATGCAAAAAATGCGTGCCTTTCAAATTTTTTGTTCACATATTCAAACAATGTTCGTATTTGTTCCATGTATTCAATTTTTTCTCGATAACATTTATTTACTAAATTAAGAAAGTGTCGCATGATCAAAATTGTTGTTCTTTGTGTGCATGCATATCGGGTTCGAGAGATCTGTTAAATCATGCAAAGTGATGGCCCCCGGCTGACCTAAAGTATGCATCTTTGCTATCCAAGAGTGTCATGCAGCAACTCGAAAGACCAAAGTTGGCGAAGGCGCTGGAGGGCTACCATGATATTTGTTAAGGGATTTCAAAGCGTTGTTCTACTGTAGTATAAGAGGGTCATTCTCTGTTGTGGATTTCCTAATTGACGCCTGCTGCGTCAAGTTGTTGTGTAAGTGAGCGAGCAACATAGTGGGCCAGCCATTTTAGCTTCTTAGCGTACTTGTTTGTATTGGTTTCTAACGGTTATGGGAACCTTCTAGGAGGTTCCTGAATCTTTTTTTCTTTTTTCTGTTGTCCTATTTCCTTTTTCTTTTTTTTTCTGTTTCATTTTGTTTGCTCTTTGTTCTGTTTCTTTTTCTATGTTTATTTTGAAGAACTGTTTGTGTTTTTTTTTAAAAATCGTCCATTTAAAAAAATACGTTTTTCATAAGTTGTTCAAAAGTCCAAGGAAAATCCATTTTCTAAATTTTGTTCACAAAATGCAATAATATTTGGGAATTTAAAAAATGTTCGTACTTTTTAAAAATTGTTAAAAAGTTCAGAAAATGTTCTTGTTTTCATTTTTATTTAATAAATTAAAGAAATTTAGAAATTTGAAAAAATATTCGCCTTCTCCAAAATTTGTTTGGAGTTTCAAAAATTGTTCATAGATTCAAAAAATGTGTGCCTTTTAAAGTTTTTGTTCACGTATTGAAACAATGTTCGTATTTCTTCCAGGTATTCAATTTGTTCTTGGTAACATTTTTTTGACTAAATTCAGAAAGTGTCACATGTTTAATTTTTTCCTGATTTTCATATTATTCTTCGTTTCAAAGTTTTGTTCTCGCAATTCAGAAAATGTTCGCGTTTCCAAAAATGTTTACTCTTTTCAAAAACATTGAAATTTCAAAAATAGAATTTTTCAAAAAATTATTGGATTTTCAAACAATATTTATTTCTTAACATTTATTCACAATTCCCCAAAAAAATCAAAATTTTCAAATAAGAAAATCTGGATTCTTCCTTGTTTGTTTGTTCTTAAGTATACCCGCTCCTAGTATTTCACTAACGTTTGTCAGCTGCACTGGTTAGCTGGTATCCCTTACCTAAGGTCCAAATAGGAGTTCCTTTAGTGTTGTCCTATCACCATGGCGAGAACTTTGATGGCCATTGGCGATTAAGTACATTTGCAACGGAAGAAAAGAATAGCTTAAGAAAGCTACATGTGGTTTGCTACTGGTGCACAAGAAGGCCTTTTTGCGAAAAGATTTGGGTGAAGTTCAATTCTTAGTAGGGCGAACGGGCAAGCTCGCGACAACGGCCACGAATGGGCTGGCCCAGTCGAGGGTCTGTGCTCGCATCGCAAGGAATATTTGACGTAAAATGCATCCAATAGGAGCTCCCCTGGTGTTGTCCTGTCACCAAGGCGTGAACGTTGTTGGCCATTGGAAGACTAAGTACGTGTGTAAAGGAAAAAATAGTTACTGGCACACAAGAAGGTTTTGGGTGCTATATCTTTTGGAGTTTTTTATTTTGTATGTGGATCGTGTAGGAAGATTGTAAGAATGCAACAACGGCGTTGTCTGGCATGATGGTTGAACGGAATCAAAACCGATGTCGTGTGTATACGGTTCATGGAGTCTGGATCCGGAGCATATCGTGCAATCAAACAAGTTCGCCTGGTTCCGACTAGATAGTCTCAAGGATTGACAGGGATGTCGGCCAGAATAGAAGATAGTGGTGGGATAGTGGTGGGATCAGTGACGGTGACATAGGAGGGTGGTGTTGATGGTCACCGACCTCTGGGCGTGGAAATACGTGGCGCAAGCCCGAAGGCTTGTGTGGCTTCAATAATACTATGGCGCGTGGTTGATTCAAGAAGGTGCACATGGGATCTTGAAGTCGATGGGCGCGATGGTGGACTGATCATCTACCACGGGGTTATGTTGAAAGTGGAGTTGTAGTCCGATGAAGACTTCACTCGGTGTTCATGGAGGGCTATGGTGCAAGGATATGAAGAATTGAAGCCTATTTCAGTGGGAAAAGCGAGAGACATATGGTTTAGACTAGAGCCCAGTGCCGTGGTCTGTGGGAAACATGATACTTGTCATCGGTCTGTGATGATCGGTGATACTCTGTAGTGGGGGTTGAGTGATGTTGGTTCGCGGTCCTAGAGATTCGGCTGGGATAGCAGAGACTCAATGCGATAATAGTAGTGAGGTGTATGGTTAGCACGGGAATTCTATGTACTGATGCCCACACAGAGTCACACCTCTATTTGTTTGCTTATTTAGGATCTATAGTCTAGCATTTCTATGTAGAAACTTATGTGCCTGAAGCATCTATGGGCAACAAACTGTTATCATGCTTCAGATGAAGACACTGAATTTTCTTGGAACCGTTTATTTTGTCTTGGCAGAATTCTCCAAAGTCGGGTCAGTTCGCTCTCCATTGTCCAAGAGTAGGAAACGACATTGGTGAAAGCAGCGAATAATTTCATTACTTTGACTTTTGAGTACACATAATGTTGTAACTATTGCTGCATTATCCACATGTGATCTACATCCTGATCCTTCCCCTGTTCGCTTTGACAGAATTGCCATGTGGAGAACAAGGATGGATGAGAGAGAGCTGCATTTTCTTGTAGCAGCAGTTCTAGGTTATAAATTGTTCGAGAGAAGTGCATGTTTCAATCCTAAACTCTAGGGCTAGCTTAATCTACAGCCCCAATCTATGAAACCGGTTAGACTACACCCTCCAACGACTATTCAAACCAGGCAAATTACCCCGCTGAATCAGCTCACCGGTGGTTTTGGTCCACGTGACTGATTTGACCTAGTGAACGAGTCCAGTCAGCAATACATCAACGCACAAAAGCTGCTTGCCCGAAGCCACACACATGTCAGGTTCTCGTAGAAGAAGAAAAAATGTTGGTCAGCAGCACGCATGCAGGAGAGGCAAGCCAAACATGGCGGCATGCAGCGCGAGCACGGCAGCAGCAAGCCAAACACAAAAACACACGCGCGCACAGTACGCCCTCGCCGAGCTCGCCTCCGTGCGCCTCAAAGGCACGCACGCATACACATGACCAGCGCACACACACACACGCACACACAACGCCAGCAGCACGCACACACATGGCCGCCGCACGCCACACCACACAGGGAGCCGCCGCAGTGCCGGGGACGATGAGGACGGCGGAGGGCGATACACGGTCTCAACGAGTTCTTCATTGATCTTTAATTCTGCGTGAAATGACCCGTCCTAGCTGGATCACCCCTCAGGCGTTCTAGCTCCTTTTTAAATTCTTGATGTTTTTAGTGGATTTTAAATTCTTGACGAAGTGTGGCGGCCTAAGGCTGGTCATAGTAGGGAGTAACTTAGACTAGTAACATACATATGTTACTAGTCTATGTTACTACCTTCATAGTGGGTAGTGTCATAGGTGTGGTAACATAGTTGCCTTCATTTATTACTTTGTAGACTCATTATGCATTGGAAACCGCTATGTGATGGTAACATATTATGTTACTCTATTTGCCTCTCTCCTCATTAACTAATTGCCACATCATCATTTTTGCTTATGTGGCATCTATGTTACTACCTATGTTACTCCCACTATGACCAGCCTAAGGGCTATGGCTACAAGGCCGAGGTAGGAGCTGGCGAGGCCGAAGTTGGGCTGCTGGAACCATGTTAACGAGGGCTAGGAAAGCTAAGGTGCTGGAGGGCTACCGTGAGATTTGTTAAGGGAAAACAAAGGACGTTGTTTTGCTGTAGTACAAGGGTGTCGCTCTCTGTTGCGGATTTCCTAATTGACGTTTGTTGCATCAAGTTGTCTACCAAGCGAGCAACCTAGTGGCCAGCCCAGTTTAGCTCCTTAGCGTATGTTGTCCGCAGGGGCGGAGCCAGCATTGTGGCGTTGGGTTCAAGTGAACCCAACGATTTTCTGCTGCCACGTACGTGTATGTAGTTTATCGTGTGCGTGAACCCATTAGAAAACCAAGGCTGCACCCATCGAAATTTGGAATTCACAAGCGAAAAGCCTTTTAGTCCAGAAATCTTCACACGACTAGCCTAGCTAAGGCCCATACGTAAACTGCTACTGCCCCGTGCGTGCGTTAGATGACTCGTAACAACCACCCGGCAAGGGTGGTTAGCGATCTCATCTCAAAAAAAAAAGATGACTCGTAACGCATCAGGTCAAAACGCATCAGGTCGCAGGTGTTGTGAATCGACGACTCTCGCTCGCCAAGACTTAGGCGGTCTTCCCTCTAGTCCGCCTCTCCCCATCTTGTTCGCCCATCGCGGCGACGGCGCATCCGCCTAGTCTTCGCCAGCCAGCCCGGAAGGAAGCAACAGCACGTCGGCGTGCAGTATAAATTCAAGATACTAATAGATCATCACATATTCTTCTTCTTATGCATGTTCTATTTAGCCTAGCCTTTGCCCTAATTTTCTGATTAACTTTTCCTGAAGTTTGATTGATCTCGGCAGTGGAGCAATATTTCTCAAAGAGAAACCAATCACCAGATTCAGATTATGATGTAGGCACTTCAAGGCCACCTGTTAGATGCAGGTAAAGTGCATCAAATGTCGTTGATGTAAGTACTCTTACAGATTTCGAAAAAAGAAAAATCCATCTATACAGAGAACTGATATTAAGATAATCCATCTATTATTTGTGTTACGCCTTTTTCACAGATCATAACGACGGGCAAGTTGTGAGTGATGCATTGGTAATTAATTGACTGGAATGGTCGAAAGGGAGCAGACTGTAATGTGAGTGATTGTACATGCTTCTTTTGATTTATGGTATTATACACTTGCCAATGTAACTTGACTATTTTGCCGGTGTTTTCGGGAAGGAGAAGCCGCACCAGAAGCTATGAAGTTTTTTTTTGGAATTACTCTATTCACAATATGTAAACAAGAGATTTTTATAATATCATCCAACTGGTATGTCTTGCTGTTTTTCTTTGCAAATGTTATATTTTTTTTGTTTTCAATGTATAAAATATAAGTGCTATCATATTTGTATTTGGGTGCTAGCCTCTCGTTATATGGTAGTGTGAAATTAGACACTGTACTTAATTATGTCATACCAAATTTTCACAATAAATCAGTCATGAACCCATTGGCTCGATTTTCTGGCTCCGCCCCTGGTTGTCCGTATTGGTTTCTACTAATTTTGGGAACCTTCTAGGAGGTTCTTGGATCGTTTTTTACTTTTTTGGTTTCATTTTCAGATTCTTTTTTGTTTTTTTCTTGTTTCTTTTTTCTTTCGCCTTTTTTCAGTTTCATTTTCTTTGTTCTGTTCCTTTTTCTTTTTCTACTTTTATTTTCAAGAAAATGTTTGTGTTTTTCGAAAAATGTTCGTAAATTTCAACAACAAAAAACATTATTTTTTCGTAAGTTGTTCAAAAGTAAAAAAACATTTTCTAAATTTTGTTCGCAAATTCTAAAATTATTCGGAAATTTACAAAATGTTTGTGATTTTTAAAAATTGTTCAGAAGTTCAAGAAATGTTCTTCTTTCCATTTTTCATTCATATCAAAAATACTAAATAAATACAAAAAATCGCCTTTCCTAATTTTGTTTGGAGTTTTAAAAACTGTTCACTGATGCAAAACATGCGTGCCTTTTAAATTTTTTGTTCATGTATTCAAAAAAAATCCGTATTTGTTTAATTGTTCATGCGTGCCTTTTAATGTATGCATCTTTGCTATCCAATAGTGTCATGCAACAACCGGAAGGGCCAAAGTTGGCGAAGGCGCTAGAGGGCTACAGTGAGATTTGTTAAGGGAGAACAAAGGACACTGTTCTGCTGTAGCACAATGGTGTCGCTCTCTATTGTGGATTTCCTAATTAACGCTCGTACCGTCAAGTTGTCGACCAAGCGAGCGAGCGACCTTGTGGGGCCAACCCATTTTAACTCCTTAGCGTACATTGTCCGTACTGGTTTCTAGCGGTTTTGGGAACCTTCTAGGAGGCTCCAAAATCGGGTTTTAACCTTTTTTGGTTACTGTTTCTTTTTCATGTATCTGTTTTCCTATTTCTTTTATCTTTTATCTTTTGTCCTTTTTGTCTGTTTCATTTTCTTTGTTCTTTGTTCCGTCTCTTTTCTTTTATATTTTTATTTTCAGGAAAATGTTTATGATTGTAAAAAATGTTCATAAATTTCAAAAAACTTTGTGTTTGACATAAGTTGTTCAAAAGTGAAAGTAAATCCAATTTCTAAATTTTGTTCCAAAATTCCAATAATATTCAGGAATTTACAAAATGCTCGTGCTTTCTAAAAGCTGTTCAAAAGTTCAAAAAATGTTATTTTTTTCATTTTCATTCATAAATAAAAAATTCAAAAATTTGAAAAATATTCGCCTTTTTTCCAAATTATGTTTGGAGTTTCAACAATTGTTCACAGATGCAAAAAATGCGTGCCTTTTAAAAAATTTGTTCACGTATTCAAACAATATTTGTACTAGTAAGGTACACGTGCATTGCACGCATGAGATTTGGCAATCAAATTATGAATAAATACAACATTATAGCATGTAACCTTTGAGTCATATATGCATGATGTAGATGTTCATTTAATACTTATAGTTCATCTCATTCAAAAACATTTAGCTTTCGTAAAAAAGCTAATCTATTTTAGGATTCATGGAATTGTGCGTTGTAAAGCATAAAGTAAAAACAACTAATGGCAATTCATGTAGAAAAAATTTTGGGCAATTATGATACGGAAGATTCTAGAACAAAGGAGAAGTGCTTGTGTTTTGAGGTTTGTGCATTATACTTAAGTTCAACCATGGAGTCTTCTAGATTGTACATGTGGCAAAATCTGGTGGAATGTAGATGATATCCAATGGCCAGTAGTGCTCGGATTTGCCATCTCTGCACCGTCGGATTGGCTTCATCCAACGACCACCTTTCAAAGTTATTCGCACACTATATAGGGGTATAGATTCGTTTCAGGTATTCAATTTGTCCTTGGTAACATTTCTTTTACTAAATTCAAAAGATGACGCATGTTCAAAAACTTTGTTCTTTGTGTGCATGCATGTCCTCTCATATTACATCATTCAGTTTTAGTAGGGTGCGTCTGAGAGATCAATTAAATCGTGCAACGTGATGGCGTCCAGCTCACCTAATGTATGTATCTTTGCTATCTAATAGTGGCATGTAGCAACTGGAAGGGTCAAAGTTGGCGAAGGCGCTGGAGGGCTATCGTGAGATTTATTAAGGGAAAACCAAGGACGTTGTTCTCCTCTAGTACAAGGGTATCGCTCTCTGTTGCGGATTTCCTAATTGACACTCGTTGCATCAAGTTGTCGACCAAGCCAGCGGGCGTTGTACTGATTTCTATCGGTTTTGGGAAATTTCTAGGAGGTTCCAAAACCGGGTTTTTTCCTTTTTCGGTTCTTTTTTTCTTTTTCCTTTTTTTTGTTCTTTGTTTTGTTTCTTTTTCTTTTTCTATTTTTATTTTCAAGAAAATGTTTGTGTTTTTCGAAAAATGTTCATCATTATCAACAAAAAGATTGTATTTTCCATAAGTTATTCAAAAGGTCAAGGAAAAATGTAAATTTTGTTCAAATTCCAATAATATTTGGGAACTAAAAAATGTTTGTGCTTTTTAAAACTTGTTCAGAAGTTCAAAAATTGTTTTTTTTTCATTTTTCATTCATAGAATTTTTTTAAAAAGTTGTAAAAAGTATTTGCCTTTTCCTAATTTTGTTTGGAGTTGTAAAAATTGTTCACAGATGCAAAATATGCGTACCTTTTAAATTTGTTGGCACGTATTCAAGCAATTTTCGTATTTGGTTCAAGTATTCAATTTGTTCTCGGTAACATTTTCTTTCTAAATTCAAAATAATGTCACATGTTCAAAAATTGTTGTTCTTTATGGGCATGCATGTCCTCTCCTGTTATATCATTCAATTTTAGAAGGGTGGGTCTGAGAGATCAGTTAAATCGTGCATCGTGATGGCTCCCAGATCACCTAATATATGTATCTTTGTTATCTAATCGTGTCATGCAGCAACTGGAAGGGTCAAAGTTGGTGAAGAAGCTGGAGGGCTACCGTGAGATTTGTTAAGGGAAAATAAAGGACGTTGTTATGGTGTACTACAAGGGTGTCGCTCTCTTTTTGCGGATTTCATAATTAGCGCTCGTTGCGTCAAGTAGTCGACCAAGCGAGCGAGCGACTTAGTGGACCAGCCCATGTTAGGTCTGTACTGGTATCTACCGGTTTTGGGAACCTTCTAGGAGGTTCCTGAACCGGTTCTTTTTTCCTTTTTTGGTTTCTGTTTCTGTTTCTTTTTTGTATGTTCCTGTTTCTTTTTCATTTTTTCTGTTTCTTTTTCTTTGTTCTTTGTTATGTTTCTTTTTTCTATTTTTATTTTCAAGAAAATGATTGTGTTTTATGAAATATGTTCGTAAATTTCCTAATTAACGCTGGCTGCGTCAAGTTGTTGACCAAGCGAGTGAGCGAGCGACCTAGTGGGATAACCCATGTTAGGTCTGTACTGGTTTCTACCGGTTCTGGCAACCTTCTTGGAGGTTCCTGAACCGTTTTTTTTCTGTTTCATTTTCTTTGTTCTATGTTTTGTTTCTTTTACTTTTTCTATTTTTTCAACAAAATGTTTGTGTTTTTCGTAAGTTTTTCAAAGTTCAAGGAAAATCCACTTTCTAAATTTTATTCAGAAATTCCAATAATATTCAGGAATTTACAAAAAGTTTGTAATTTTTATAAATTGTTCAGAAGTTCAAAAAATGTTCTTGTATTCATTTTTAGTTCATAAATAAAAAAATCACAAATTTGAAAAAATATTTGCCTTTTCCAAATTTTGTTTGGAGTTTCACAAATTGTTCACAGATGCAAAAAATGTAAGCCTTTTAAAAAAGTCACGTATTCAAACAATGTTCATATTTGTTTCATGTATTCAATTTATTTACGATAACACTTTTTTTACTAAACTCAAAAGATGTCGCGTGTTAAAAATTTGTTTTTTCAATACACCAAAATCACTAAGGGGCGCTAGGTGCACTTACAAATAGCGGTGTGTTTACAGTGTTGTGGGCAATAATTGCCAGCCATTAGTACCCATACTTTATTTACCTTGCTTGCCTCCTCCCCCTTATGTGATCGAGAACCCTTGTTGTTCTTATGAAAAATCAAACTGTTACTAGCCTTCTTACCATCTAACATATCCCTAATAATAATACTAATCAACTTTGATTTTTCCCATCAATTTCTAACATTCTCATGTCAACATAAATAGGAACAAAACCACCATAAATTTCAGGTTTTAAAATTCAGGCAAAAAACATATATTTCTATGATTTAAATGCTTCCCTTGCGTATAGGGTGATAATAGCACCATATGATTAAAATACCACCCTTACATATAATTGAATGAATCACTAACATTATAGCACCAACATGAATGGGCGCAGCAACGAGCGCCTTCGATGATCTAGTCAAAGTAACTATCGGTGTACAAAAGTAGGGGCTCTCCTTTTAACCCATTTACTTGTGCACGGACAGTCGGAGCCGTGCCCACGGCCACACTTAGCAGAGCAGAAGAGAGGAGCCGGAGCACAAGGCGACCAGAGGCAACGCCAAGACCAAGAAACACAAAAGAGCAAAGGGGCGAGGTGGACTCCCCCGACGAGACCCTTGTCGGGGAGGCCTCCGCGGCCCCGGCAAGAGCCTTGCCGGGGCAACTTGCCCGACGCCAGCAGAGCAGGCCACCTTGAGCCCGCGGGTTCCAACACCACCAACCAACTACATTGGAACCAAAGCTCGGGAAGCGCCTCTATGGTGGCATGCAGATCTTCGTCAAGATCATAAGCACACAAGGGTTCAGAAGACGACGACCCCCGGCAGGATCCTGGCCGAGGAAATCCACAAGACCCATGGCAAGATCCTTGCCGGGGACGACCACGACGCCACGGCAAGACCCTTGCCGAGGGCATCAGCGGGGCCACAGCCAGGCCCGCGCCTGCCAAAATTCCACCGCCGTCCCCGTGCAGCTGCTAGCTCAACCAGCTGGGCAGGCACCTGCGTGGTGACGAGCGGCCTCTACACCGACCCAGCAAGCACCTGCGTGGTAGCATGAAGAACTTCATGAAGGCTCCACCACCGTGCCAGCCCAGCACCCAACCGACATGGAGCTGCGATGCCTCGTCAGCTCGGACGCGTGTCGAAGCCAGGCGAGGCGGCGACAGCTGGGACGTGCTTCCTTGCTGTCCCCGATAAAGCGAGGGGGGCACGTTGGCAGCGCATTAAATGCGTTTGCCCGATGGTGCCAGAGTATAGACTCATCCACTGTACACCTTTCCACCTCCTGTTTGCCACTGTGGCAACCCCTTCTGCCTGTAAAAGGAGGCCCGAGGCGTCCAAGAGAGAGATTCAGATCTTTTGGGCAAGTTGCACCCCGTAGCTAGCTCAAGAACACGGGAACACTCAAATACATCCACCAAAGCAGGACTAGGGTGTTACGCATCTCCGCGGCCCGAACCTGGGTAAACGATCCGTGTGCTTCCTGTCAGACCCGCTCTTTGCACAACCTCGTGCCCGCCAACCGTACAAGGGATCCCAGTGATTCCATAGGTGTCGATTTCCCCCGAAATCTTTGGCACGCCAGGTAGGGGGCGCAGTTGTGAAAATCCGGTCTGGCGGTTAGCCTAGCAGTTCTTCATCGCCATGGCTCCCAAGAAGAAGACGATCACGGTGATCGTTTCATCCGGAGCCGGACGGCCCGTACCGGTGCGGGCGAGCAGTGGGCCGATCGCGAACAGAACCCGAGGTGCGTCCCGCGAGCACCAACATCGCTCTGGCAGTCAGAGCTTGGTGAGCGGCATCGTTCGTGCACAAGACGACGGGCCGCACGTCGCCGAACCCAAGGACGGAGTTGGGCCCCCCGCAGGCGGCGCGGGGCCCTCCAGGGGTGGCGCTGTGCCACCTACGGGTAGTGCAGCAACCTCCAAGACGCCTACGCCGGCACCCACAACGCGCTCTTCCCACGGTGTGCGCGACGAGCAGCGTCACCATGCTGGTGACCCCGGACGCCGCCGTGGGAAGAGTCCCTTGCATCATTCGCGAGGCGAAGGAGGCCAGCATGCCCGCCGAAGTGCTGGCGAAAATGGCGTGCAGCCGCCAGGCCGTGATAGAGCTCCTTCTAACGTGGTTAGAAGTCGGAGCGCGTCACGGTCCACGCAGCTTTCGCCGCCGCCCACGCCAGCAGAAGCTTTGGCGCGCGCGCAGCTGCTCCTCGACTTTCCTCCTGCCGTGGAAAAGCTCAACGAGTGGAGAGCCACCATCCGGAGCCTCGTCGGCGTCGCCAACAAAGACGAGCCATGACCAGCGGGGCCCTCAGGCCGGCGTTCCATCGAACCACCGCACGCCAGCGGTGGAGGGCCGAGGGTGCTGCGGCCACGGTGCACTCTCCTCCTCCACGCCAGGCACTGCGGGTGTCGATCCGTCGCGATGACGCTTGTGATAACATTTCCATAGCATCGTCCGACCCACGGACCCACCGCGACCAGCGCCAAGTTCTTCGGGAGCGAGCCCATGAAGACGCTCGAACCACCATCGAGCACCGGCGCGATACACGCCACCAGTCAGATAAGCGGGTGGGGCCCTCTATGGACCACCCAACACCGGGAGGCTCGGGCGGCCTACCTTACGAGGTGGGTTGCCCAGCCTTTACCCGTGAGCTGCGACAGTTCCAGTGGCCGTCCCACTGCACGTTCAAGCCCGACGTCGGCGAGAAGTACAACGTCAAGACCCATCCGTCAGAGTTCCTCAGCATCTACACCATCGCGATGCAAGCCGCTAGAGCTCGTGACGACAAGGTGCATGCCAATTACTTCCCGTTGGCCCTGAAACCCAATGTCATGTCTTGGTTGATGCACTTGCCGGCGGATTCCATTTCTTCTTGGTCGGACCTATGTCATGAGTTCGTCGGTGCCTTCACTGGAGGCCATCAAGCTCATGGCCAGGCGAGTGATTTGCATATCATTCCCAGAAGGAAGGTGAAAACCTGCGCAAGTACATACAAAGGTTCAGCCGAGTGCAATACAACATCCTAGATGTGTTGGGGATCGTAGCAGAATTTAAAATTTTCTACGCATCACCAAGATCAATCTATGGAGTATTCTAGCAACGAGGGGCATAGGAGTGCATCTACATACCCTTGTAGATCGCGAGTGGAAGCGTTCAAGTGAACGGGGTTGACGGAGTCGTACTCGTCGTGATCCAAATCACCGATGATCCTAGCGCCGAACGGACGGCACCTCCGCGTTCAACACACGTACGGTTGGGGAAGACGATCATAGGCATAGTTGGGACAAACAAAATATCTTCTTCCTTTCGACCGACCATGATTTCTTGCGGTCGGTGGATGCCTTAACTTTGCAAACATCTCCACACCAACATGATGGAGTTCTCATATCTCTATCCTTCACCTTATCCAACTCGGCATCTGTCCACTTGTCCGGCATGTCCTCGCGGTTAGCACACAGGGGCCTCGTCATGGAACCAGAAGAAGCCATGCCTATAAAGAAAAATTTGGTTGTTATTAAAGTAAAATAACATGTATATATGCAAGAAAAAAAATAACAAGACCAAATTAAGCCAATAAATTTAAGTACTGTTCACATTATTCAACCATTCGGGTACCACTCCTACCTCCTCGTGTGCCACCTGTACCTCCTCCGCGGGCACCAGTTTGACTAGTGGGATCCGGAGTTTTGGCATCGGTCTGTGGCTTTTTTGTGCATTTCCTAACATTGTGTCCCGGCTCGTCACATTGACCACAACTATTGATGTCTGGTGCCTCCATAAAATGGCTGCTACCAAATTGTTTCATTCTGGTGTATCCAGCTAGATCATCCATGTCACCCCTAAACCTCTTATTTCTTCTTCTTCCCTTTGTAGGAACCATGAGGTCGGGGTCAGGGACGATGTGTGTCCCATCAAACTCAGGCCACTATGACTGATCGAGGAAGGGATGAAACCTAGGAGCCCATGTCAACCTTGTTCGTTCCAATGTGCACTCATGCAACCGCACGGTGGTACCATCGGATACTTTCAAGTTTCTGAACCTTGCGGCGGTCATCACATGCGAGCAAGGCAAATGATACTTGTGAGGTCTCTCGCACTGACACCGCCGGGTATTGAGGCGCACCCCATACGCTACTCCACCGTACGTCATGCCGTCCCTTGTTGTGCCACCCGGCTCATCGACTTGGTAGATTTGTTCTTTTTCATTGAAACTAATGATTTGTCGACGCCAAGACTTGCGCGCTTGATGATTCCACCAATCCTCAACTTTGAAGGGAAATTCCATTTTCTCACCTATCCATTTGGCCATCACTTTGGAATGCCTCAGAAAATACTTGTTGAGCTTGAAGAAGGTATATTTCACTATTTCAGTGACTGGCAAGGAACAGACACCCTTGAGCACATCGTTGAAGCATTCCACCATGTTACTTGTCATGCTCCGTATCGGAAACCTCCTTCGTCGTAAGTACGTGACCACTTATGCTTCTCCGGAAGACGCCTTGTCAAGAATTCCCTCCCTCACTACTAGAAAAAGGGCTGCTAGTGGTGCACCTGTTTTCGCTACTAATGGCACACTACAGGTGCGCCACTAGCACCACGCCATTAGAATTTTTTTTTCGTTTTTTTCTTAATCTCAGGTCATTATGGCTTAATCTCGGGTCAATATGCTTAATCTCAGGTCAAATCGCACTCCATGGTCAAACTTCCCGAAAGGTCACCCATCCTCACACTACTTCAGCCCAAGCACGCTTAACTTCAGAGTTCTATCCAACCCCAGCAACAGCTCACTTCACAGGCACTTGTTGATATATCTAGCATATCAATCCTATTATACCTTGTTGATGTCTAGGACTTTGTTCATGTTCATGACTATGATGAAATTTTGAAAATTATTTCAAACTTCCCGGTCATATTACGTATCATTTTTTGAAAAAAAATCAAAAAAAAAATTCAAAACCAAATTTTCTTTTCTGTTACTAGTGGCGCACCACATCCACGGTGCGCCACTAGTAAGTTTGAAATTTTTTGAATTTTTTTGCCTCTAGATCTTGAAAGCCCGTAACTTTTTTTGTGTTAGGTTTTTAGGGATTTTGAAAATGTTTAATGGGGTAGATGATTTTTCATATAAAAAACTTTTTAATCCGAGGAGGGTGCCCATTTTGAAAATAAGTTATGCCCATTTTACAAATTTCCAGAGAGATTTTGTAAATAAAGTTGAAATTCATATTTTTAAATTTTCCCAACAACTAGACCACATATCACATGGGAAACTTATTTTCTTTTATTTTTTTGACATTTTTATCATTTTCTTTTATTTTTTTTAAACTGAAAAGGCGGTCCAGGAGGGTGCATTCGGTGGAAGTGGTGGCCAAGTTACTAATGGCGCACCGTGTGCGCCATTACTAGTTCAACTAGTAATGGCGCACCACTCCCACGGTGCGCCATTAGTAGTTTTGAAAAAATTAAAAAAAAATTTACTAATGGCGCACCGTGGATGTGGTGCGCCATTACTAGTTAAACTTAGTAATGGCGCACCACTCCCACGGTGCGCCATTAGTAGTTTCGAAAAAAATTAACTTTTTTTTACTAATGGCGCACCGTGGATGTGGTGCGCCATTACTAGTTAAACTAGTAATGGCGCACCACTCGCTCCCACGGTGCGCCATTAGTAATTTTGAAAAAAAGTTTATTTTTTTTTACTAATGGCGCACCATGGATGTGGTGCGCCATTAGTATTTGGACACTAATGGCGTACCAACACATGGTGCGCCATTAGTACATAGTAATGGCGCACCACATGTCTGGTGCGCCATTAGTGTCAATTCCATCTATAGCCCTTTTCGTAGTAGTGCCCCCTCTGTTCTTCTCCAACGCCTTGAATAGTTTATCATAGCGACTTTGGAGCGTGTCGGTGTTGAATGCCACACAAACATGGGTAAGATCTTTGCAAATCTCCTTACTCTTGCATGCACGATAATAGTTTGCCACGAAATGCCTCCTGCACCGACGGTGTTGGAGCTTTGGATAGCCTGAAATGTCAACTTCTATTGCTTTGAGAACCCCATGATGGCGAGCCGATATGATGCACACCTCTCTTTTGTGGCCAATCACCTTCGTCCTCACATGATCCATAAACCACTCCCAATTATCATCGTGCTCAGAAGGCACCAACGCAAATGCCACCAGCAACACATTGTCATTGGACGAGTGAGCCATTGCTACCATCAACGTGCCCTTGTACTTTTCGGTCAAGAACGTGCCATCAATTGACAAGACGGGGCGGCAATGCCTAAATGCATCGATGCATTGCCCAAAGCTCCAAAAATCTCGATGAAACACTCCCTCGATTGACTCGACCCTATGGCGCATGCCCGGGTTCCGATGAGCAATGGATCCAGAAGAATATTGTACGCGGCGACATAATCACCATGCAACATCCTTATAGCGTTTGCCTTGGCCATCCACACCTGTCCATACTTGACCGGGTACCCGAATCGTTCGAAGACCGAACTCATGAGGAACTTCACCTTCACGGGTTGGATCGTGGGATATCTCATTCAACAATTTGTAGCCTAGATACTCAGACATGATTTGGCGGTGTCCCTTGCTTCGGTCCGCTTTCTCCGGCGGTATGCACTCGTGGGTGGCCACACAACTCTTCAACTCCCATTGCCCGGTTTCCTCGATCTTTCTTCCACGGACCTTCCGGTCAAGAACTATGTCTTCGATGGTGTAGCGCATTTTTTGGTTGGAATGACCAACAACGAATGGCCTATGGTTCCGAATAGCGTAGTCACTCAACCATATCTTGAACTCTTGAAAACAACCAAACTTGATCCGTTTCTTCAAATGAGCATTCTCATCCTCACCCGGTGGCCTTGGATCACCCATCCTCGGGCAAGGTGATGGTTCGACCGAGCCCAACCTCATGCCACCATCAACAACGGCCTTGTCGGCAAGACTAAGATCATGAAACAAAGAGGGTCCTCTTTCCTTGCCATTGACCTTCTTGTAGACTTGATTTTCTTGCGCCGTGAATCCATCCTCACCAATTCTTCCGTTGGACCCTCGTCATCCGACTCATACCTACACATACGGCTATAAGGGAGGTTACAGTCCATGTGCTGTTGATGCACAATGACATCCAAGTCACCAATGGGATTGTAATGAATCTCTACTTGTTCCGCATACACGTCATCTTGAGCAATAGCATTTCCATCAACATGAGCAATGGCATCTTCATCAACATGAATATTTGCATGTTCACCAACATTAGCAACGGCCTCATCTCCAACATGATCATCACCTAGAAGAACTATGGCTCTAGCATTGATGTCCTCTTCATTTGGTTGGCTACTTGGTGGTTGGCTACCCGCATTGTGGTCATACACCACGACACCATCATGTATTGGGGAGGACACACTCCGGTTCAAGTCGAGTAGTGGCCGAGGAACTTCAACCTTTGTGGCAAGTAACTCAAGTGACTTGTCTTGTGATCCCTCAACTTTCTCCTTATACACACCCCAATGCAATTGAGAGGTGATGGGCATACTCTTTAATCGGGATTTTACTCCCACTCCCATATCATACCGCCCAATAAGCTTCACACCATCACTTGGATTAATCCAATTGAGGACGCTTCTCAATTTCACGACAATATCATCATAGCTCGGGATTGTGTCAAAAACCATGGCCTCCTCCCCTTAGTCGGCATTTCCATCCATGAAAGCCGCCTTGTCCAAATAATGCACATTCACTAGTTTGTCCATCTAAAAACAATGGAACAAAATTGAGTCATCCATGGACCGGCCATTTCATATGGATGAACTATCTAAAATATATGATTTGAATCAAACAACTAGTATACCTTAATCATAGCACTAACCCTAACGCTAACCTAACTAAACCCCTAACCCTAACACTTAAGCTAGCTTGCCACAATAAGGATTGACACAAATTACTTAGGTCAACCATAAATGCGCCATAAATGCAAAACTAGAGGAAGAACTAGGGGTTGCAAAACTAGTTGATTCCAACAAAAGTAGATGATTGCACCCAACCATGAAGGGGGGATGGGAAAGGTACCATGGGTGATGCAAATGCCCACGATCCACGGGACAAATCTCAAGCAATGGAGGGGGATCTAGTGGGTGCTTGGGTGGGGGAGAAGAGGGGGAGAGAGTGAGAGCTCGGGGAAGAAGATGAGTAGAGTGGGTGGGTGGTGAGTGGGCCCCACAAACCTTATCCTCCAGGACCATACCGCCAGAGACCTCGACGGTAGGGTGTTGGAGCCTACCGCCAAGGTCGGCGGCGGTAGGTACCTTTGCTACGTCAGCGCCCGTTAACGGCCAAACGGCCGTCAACGGAACCTACCGCCAGGAGGGGCGGTGGTAGCCTGTAGATCGCTACCGCCAGGGCCTCCGGCGGTAGCCGAAAGGGTCAAATCTCGAAAAAAAATCATACCGGGGTCAGATCCTGTTAAACTACGCCAAAAGGGTCAAAACACGAAATTTTGCCACAGGGATACTCGAGCTGGATACAGGCACGAGAGGGCACATGGCAACTGTACTTGTGCATGATGGGGGCAGTCACAAATACTCGTTTCTTGCAATGAAAATCGTGCATGCTAATTACAGTCACTAGTCATCAACACGTACTGCTGCACGGGCTAGTACATTTTGAAATAAAAGCATTGATTATTGCAGACTTTATATAATACTTTTTTTCAATGAATCATTTTGCTATTTGAATGTCGTGAAGTATGTTTTTTTGGAAAGATAATTGTGCATCACCAAATCGCGGTGTATAGTTCTATCAGGATTGTCGTAAGATAAAAATATTTCTTTAATTAGGTTTAGATAAGAGGGTTGATTACTATAACACTCTCGTGATATGTACTATAGAAATACTTTTGTTTTAACAAATAGCCAAAGTTTCTTCTAAATGATAGATCGATAACCAATCTCATATCTATTCTTAGTGTTTCTATGAGACGGTTCTAGCTACAGATGTAAGCCAAGCATAATACATTCAGTTGGCTTGGAGTGTAAGAATTTTTATCAATGTGGACATGCAACAATTGATAACTGAACAACTCGGTAAAAACTACAAAAATATATAATACTCAGGACAACGATAAAACAAACCTCTTTCTTCGAGAGCCTCAAGCTTTCAGGAACCTCGATGAAGATCTCCCTAAACCTCCCTTGGACCAACCACGTATTTGTTGAATCAGGCCATGGCACATTACCCTATTTTGCTTGGTATTCTTCAAGATCCCACAAAACACGAATTTTATGTTATTATTCCCTCTTTTAGAAATCAGCCATGAGTAGTACAGACTACAGAGAGATGAACATGTAAGATACCAAATTTTCTTGATCGGATATCCAGAATTAATCTGATTTGTCGGCAATTAATGATAATGGGTTACTTTCCTTCATCATAAATTCGTGGGAATAGGGAGTAATGGGTGAAGAATTCCAACAATGTAGAGGAGGTGCACGAAGCCACAAACCTGTCGTAGACCGTAGTTCCTCCACGGTATCCTGACCAACAGCGGCGGCTGACCGATCTAATTTGAACTGCCGTTAGTACACATCCGTCCACAACATCGGCAATTGCAGTCTGATCGGGACATGGATACTGAGATAGATAGAACCTCCTCAACTTCATCAGCCAACATGGATTGCAACATGCTTGGGACAGAGAGGAAATTCAATGGCTGGAGAGGAAGAGATCGGGGATATTTGTTAGATGGGTATACAAACCTGAAGGTTTAGATTACATGGAAATTTCATAGGTGATAGGCGAGGAGGAACATGAGGAGAAGTGACGCTAGGGTTCTCTCGTGGACGGGCATGGTGATGCGTCGGTGGGCTGGGATCGGACGTGACTCATGTATTGAGAGAGAATTTTTTCTTGACAGGCCGTGGAAGAGTTTCTTTTCTGGACGTGAAGAGTTTTTTCTTAAACCTGGCTGTGAGGAGTATGCCAACATGGTCCATGTGGGACATAGGGCATATGGACTCCTTGAGTACTTCATCCTACGGCTATAGATAGGCAACATGGAGATCGTGCGGTTAATTAACTTAGTATTATGAGGATTAACATGGAGTCTCGATTAGTGTCTCCAATTAGTAAATATAATATAATACTCCCTCCGTTCCGAAATAATTGTCGTGGGGGGTCCGACCAGGTGAAAACAAGTGAAATTACGAAACTGACCCCCCGATTTGAAATCGCTCGGGCCGTCGTCTTCCTCCGTTGCTCGTCCTTCCCCGCCGGCTGCCTGCGCCGCTCCAATCAGAGCCCGATCCCCTCTTTGGTCGCCCTTCCCCGCCGCGATCAGAAGCTCCCTCACCGGCGGCCGCCTTTCCCCACTGGTTGCCTGCTCCGCCGCAGCTCCAGATCCTTCCCCGTCGGCCGCAGATCCCTCGTCGGCCGCCTCCCTCCACTCCAATCGAGAGCTCGAGGTCAGCCGCCGCTGCTGCTCGCTGCTCCTTTCTGCTCCTGCATACGCACAGTAATTTTGATCAGAATTGCTTGGATTTCTGCTGGATGAACACAGAGACAATAAATTTTGATCAGAGGTTAACATTCACTGGAGTAGAAGGAGAAACAATAATTCCAGGATGAATTTTCAGTTTATCCTCTGAAAATAATGATGCAGATTGCAGTCTCCATCCAGCAAGGAAGGGGAACAGCAAAAAATTAGGCAAGAGGAAATGGGGAACAGCCTCCATCTACCAATCAATTAATCAAGATTTGGTTCATCCTTATCTTGTTCTTCCTCCCATGAGGAAAAATTAACTAAGCAGGGACCAGTTCACCCAGACAGAACAGTGGAGCTGCAATGAATAGATGGAGAAGCAGAGCAAAGCTCACCTTCGGCTGCTCCTCCATGATCTCCACCTCCTCCTTGAACTGGTCCCAGGGCTGCTGCGCGCCGGCCTCTGCCACCACCTCCATCGCCCCCTTCCTTTCAAGCAGCTAGGCTAGGCTAGGCTAGGCTAGGCAAGGGCCAAGAAAACTGACTTGAACAGGTCCATCTGTCCACCTGTGAAAACAAAAGCAAGATTGACAAATCAGCAGAAAATTGACAACATCAGTGAAGCCGTTAGATGTTGCTTAATCTCTTAATGGCGTCTACTGACATGCTTTGACAAAAAAAGAACAGCAATTCAACCTTGCTAAGCTTAGCGCTCCTCAAAGAGGCTGTACTCCAGAATGTTAAAGTTAGAAACATAAGCATACTTCATCTGTTTTTTCTCTAAAAGAGAAGATAAATAGTGTAATTCTTGATCTTAAATACTCTTCTGCAATCAACAAAATATGATATGCACAACTGGGAGAACCATACCTTCAGGCATTAGCTTAGTGTTTTCTTAATAAGTAAGAAAATGTTCAGCATCTGATAGGTCATTTTGTGTTTTCAATCTTGGGCATCTAATGGTAATATATTTATATTTGGTTCAGTTGTAATGGGCTGAGATACATTGCAGTAAGACATAATGGCCTTTGGCGTACCCTCAAAAAAGATTATGCACTAGAGTTCACTGCATACTTTGTTTGCCTAACTGGATCCGAGCAACTTGAGGGAGGAAACTGCCACTGTTATGATAGATTACATAGAACAGTGACTATGATGACGAGTCTCCTTGAACCTGATAGTAGTCAGTATGGAGCTCTTGTCAACAAACTCCCTGATACAAACGTCTCCATTTTCCATCAAGTCCTCACTGCATTCTACCATTATCAAAATATTAATAGAGAATTAAGACTTCTTCACGCTCGAGTGATGCTGTGATGGATACTAGAGAATTTATAGTACTAATGACCTGATGGATGGGACATGGAGAATATGTGAGTACAGCCATCTTCCTTTCCTTTGAGGAGATCCTAAGCCAAAAAAACATAGACATAAAATCTCAACATCTCATCAACATAGACATACAACAAGCAAACAAAAACCACTTGTTGTTATTGTTGTTGTCAGTTAAGTGCTTTTGAAAGCATTTTGCATAAAAATTCAGTTAAGTGATTTCAAAAGCACTTTGCTGAATTTTAATGCACATAGGTGCATAAAAATTCAGTTAAGTACTGTTGAAAGCACTTTGCTAAATTTTAATATCTTCTACTTCTACTTCTACTTCACTCCACCTGCAGAAGATGTGGATGAAATGGATGAAGATGCAGAAAATGAAATGGAAGGACATGTAGGAGAAGAAATGGAAGGAGATACAGGAACAATTGTATTCGTAGCAGGAGTATCAAGATTCAGTTTTAGGCTTTTGTCAGTTGGTCATAAGATTTGAGGCTAGATATCCTACAGGTTTTAATACAATGGTCAACAGATAAACATAGCTGGGCATCCTTTGTGCCTGCTCACTCAGAAACATGGTTGTTGGACCATCTCCGTTATTGACTCTGATGATCTTGATTGCTTGGACCGGCAAGAATTAGAGAAAGAATTCAAATCAAGTGTAGCTACAACAAATCGCAGCGGAGAGGGCTGCCGAATCGAATCGAATCACCTTGAACTTGAATTACTTCATGGCTGGCTGGGCATCTTCAAGGAGCGCGTGGCGGCAGGGTGCAGGAGACGGAGCGCCGGACCAAGCACTCCTCTTCCTCCTCAGGGTCGTCGGCGACCCCGACATGTTGCGCTGCCTTGCGAGCAGCCCAGGTAGCGGCCACGGCCAGGACGAGGGCGCGCGGGTCAACAGGCCGGGACTGCTTCTCGACAGCAGGGAAGAACAGAAGCCCGCTGCGCCGCCGTCCTCCTCCCACTGCTCCAGCACGGATCGAGCACCGCCGCCCGTGTAAAAATATCATCTTTGACCGGATCGAGCACGGCTTCTGCTGACGTGGGCGGGAGGCGGGCGCAGCTGCTGCTGTCCGCCTGTGCTGCTTCTGGTGGTGCGGAAGGAGCGGCCGGCCGGAGGAGGGGATTGGGACGGGGAGAGCTGGAAGCTCGGTGGTGGTGCCGCGACGTCCTGGTGGCGCTGGGGCCGGTGGCGTGGTCGCTGGAGGAAGAGGCAGTCTCGGTGGGTTCGTCCTCATCCGGCTGCTCCAGCTCGTGGATGGGCGCCAAGGTGGGGGTCGTCGGAGCTGGCGGTGAGCGGTGGTGGGCAAGGTGAGGTCGACGGATCTGGGGTGGGGAGGAGGCGAGTGGTAGCCAGGGGCCTGTCGGGGAGAGAGCGAGTGCGAGGGCAAAAGGGTAAAGCGGAGAAATATTACAACGTGACGAAAAATGAACTGGTTATCTCCAGCGACAATTATTTCAGAACGGAGGGAGTATATAAGATATAAAATATTTGTTGTGGACAATCAAGCTGCATGCACAGATGCCTCGCTTAAAGCTTCAAACAGAAATCAAACAGTAAGTGATGTGTCGATTATGGTGTGCTCAATACTGCTCTCATCTTCTTCTTTTTTCTTCTTTTTTTCCGGGAAGCTCTCATCTATTGTGATAATGGAACTGAACATTAAATCCTTGTTATATTCTTGCCACCAGATGTAAGATTTGTGATCTCTACACCCCCCAGAGCACTGTGATGCAGGCAGCTCATGCTGTGCAGGAAGTGCCGGTCCCCCTGCATGAAGGTACACTTGATAGAAAGTGCAAGTTCAGTTGATGATTTTTCATTTATTGTGTCCTATGCGAGAATAAAAGTTTGTACTTTTGTAGAGCTAGATGGAGCAAGCAGTGTCGTACTCCAATTCGGCAGCGGAACGAGTACAAGAGATAAGGCCACTATTGAATGCTATTTCAGGGCAGGTGCTTCGAGCCTCTTGTAGTCCACATTGGAATCTCAAAAGGCCTTGTACTCCTTTTGTAAACTAATATAAGATCTTTAAAACACTACTTTAGTGACCTAAATATTTTTATATTAGTTTATTTAGCAACGGAGGGAGTAGTAGAAGAATAAAAATGCATACAAAGTTGTCGCTGCCAGAAATTTGATTTTCATTGCAGTTGGTTACATAGATATTCCAGCCCCATTACATTAGAACCACGATTAACTAACACGACTGCAAAAGTGGAAATCGACACTCTACTTAATTAGCACAAGACATTGAACTCGACCGTTTGACTAATCTAAGATACTTGATTTGAGCCATTAAGCGGCCATGACACAGCAGGTGCTAGTTGACCAGGTGGACCATGATTAGCAGCAGCACGCATGCAAGCACTATCACCGTCCAGTAGCAAGCAGAGTAGTCCACCCCAGAATCACAGCAAGGCGTTGCATGTCGGCTGAACAAGCTGAGAAGCCATTCACGGTGGCGCCACCGGATTGCTCCGAGACTGCGGCGGCAGGTTGTGTGCCTTGTGTACAGCACGGGTAAGCTCATCTCCTCGCTCGGTCCGAATCCTCTTCTGGTCAAGAAATGCTGCTTGTTGTGCAGGCGCTGGGCATGGATCTGTCGGAGCTCTTCCTCGTTCGATTTTCTTTTTGGTAAATCTTGCTCGTTAGATCGATTGGAGGTGGGGATCGAACTTTGTCGGAGAAGATTAGGTGGTAGGGGGCCGAGGCCACAATAATTGGGCCAACTGTTGCCGTTAGTACAGAATCCTGCTTGAGGTGGCCCAGCTCGTCTAGATTTTCCCGAGCCGGTTTGACGGGAGCCACTAATTAACGAGTGCTTCTTCGGAATCCTCGCAACGATCAGCGCCACTTGGCACGCCCTCAATCATTCGTCACGTGTCGCCCTCTGGGCGCTTCCTCCGGATTTTGTTTTTCTTTTAATTTTTCCACACGCGTTTTCGGCTATTTAAACGGTTTTTTCCGGGTTTTTCGACTTTTTGGTTTTCCACCGGTCTTCTTTATCTTTTCGATCAACAAAAAAATCTGAAAAATAATTTGCGCGAAAAAACGCGTTTTCTTTTTTTCCCTTTCGCGAGAGTCACGGTTTTGCTTCCGCGAGAGTCACGGTTTTGCTTTCGCGAGAGTCACGGCCGTGCCTCTCGGAAACGGAAAAAAAATGTGTTTTTTGTTTTTTCCTTTCGCGAGAGTCACGGTTTTGCTTCCACGAGAGGCACGGTTGTGCTTTCATGAGAGTCACGGCCGTGCCTCTTGGAAACGAAAAAACCCCTTTTTCTGTTTTTTTTCTTTCGCGAGAGTCACGCTTTTGCTTCCGCGAGAGGCACGGGTGTGCTTTCGCGAGAGTCACGGCCGTGCCTCCTTGGAAACGAAAAGAAAAAAACGTGTTTTCTCTTCTTCTTTTTTTCCTTCCGCGAAAGTCACGGTTTTGCTTCCGTGAGAGGCACGGTTGTGATTTCGTGAGAGGCACGGACGTGCCTCTTTCGGAATGGCAAAATAACCCGTGCTCCCGGTTCGTTTTTTCGTCTTGCTTTTTTCGTGAATTTTTTTTGTCAAAACCTGTCAACATGGGATCTAGTTTTGAAGATCTCAACGCGATGAATCCAACGGTAAAAGCAGTTCGAGATTTAGACGCATGGTTTGAGAGATAAAACGTTTTGAATAAACGGATATATGAAAAAAGAAAAACTTCCAGGTTGGGACAAGTGGCGCGCTGCATGTGCGCCACTTGTCACAACCTAGGGAATTGGAGTGATCTTTGCAACGAGTACTCCTCAACTAGTGATTTCGCGATTTGACAGAGGCCGACGGCGTTGCGGTGTCAGACATGGGCCACCGACACTGTTTGTTAATATAAATACACGCAATAGAGCTGGGCCTATACGGGGAGCGTTGGCTATCCCGAGAGATAGGAAGGGTAGCGACAACATGTGCATCTGTGCCCGAGCACAGAATAGCACTTTCGACTTGCCAGGCCCAATATGGCACTTACTTTCTCTGTATCAGCATAATCTCAATTATTTATTATTTTAATATTCTTTCGAAAAGGTTATTCATGCTGGTTAGTAGGTAATGTATTGATTATTCAAATAGACTGCTTAAACTTATTGATTTTCAAATTGGCATTCCATTTAGTTTTGCCATCCGTTTCTACGGGCAATGCGCTACAAGCCTCACTTTTCTAAACCTTCAAGTTTCTCAGTTTGTAAGTACAACCCAGCTGAGATCAACCTTCTTTAGCTTTTCGATCAACAAAAAAATCTGAAAAAAAAATTGAGCGAAAAACGCGTTTTCTTTTTTTCCCTTTCGCGAGAGTCACGGTTTTGCTTCCGCGAGAGTCACGGTTTTGCTTTCGCGAGAGTCACGGCCGTGCCTCTCGGAAACGGAAAAAAAATGTGTTTTTTGTTTTTTCCTTTCGCGAGAGTCACGGTTTTGCTTCCACGAGAGGCACGGTTGTGCTTTCGTGAGAGTCACGGCCGTGCCTCTTGGAAACGAAAAAACCCCTTTTTCTGTTTTTTTTCTTTCGCGAGAGTCACGCTTTTGCTTCCGTGAGAGGCACGGGTGTGCTTTCGCGAGAGTCATGGCCGTGCCTCCTTGGAAACGAAAAGAAAAAAACGTGTTTTCTCTTCTTCTTTTTTTCCTTCCGCGAAAGTCACGGTTTTGCTTCCGTGAGAGGCACGGTTGTGATTTCGTGAGAGGCATGGGCGTGTCTCTTTCGGAATGGCAAAATAACCCGTGCTCCCGGTTCGTTTTTTCGTCTTGCTTTTTTCGTGATTTTTTTTGTCAAAACCTGTCAACATGGGATCTAGTTTTGAAGATCTCGACGCGATGAATCCAACGGTGAAAGCAGTTCGAGATTTAGACGCATGGTTTGAGAGATAAAACGTTTTGAATAAACGGATATATGAAAAAAGAAAAACTTCCAGGTTGGAACAAGTGGCGCGCTGCATGTGCGCCACTTGTCACAACCTAGGGAATTGGAGTGATCTTTGCAACGAGTACTCCTCAACTAGTGATTTCGCGATTTGACAGAGGCCGACGGCGTTGCGGTGTCAGACATGGGCCACCGACACTGTTTGTTAATATAAATACACGCAATAGAGCTGGGCCTATACGGGGAGCGTTGGCTATCCCGAGAGATAGGAAGGGTAGCGACAACGTGTGCATCTGTGCCCGAGCACAGAATAGCACTTTCGACTTGCCAGGCCCAATATGGCAGTTACTTTCTCTGTATCAGCATAATCTCAATTATTTATTATTTTAATATTCTTTCGAAAAGGTTATTCATGCTGGTTAGTAGGTAATGTATTGATTATTCAAATAGACTGCTTAAACTTATTGATTTTCAAATTGGCATTCCATTTAGTTTTGCCATCCGTTTCTACGGGCAATGCGCTACAAGCCTCACTTTTCTAAACCTTCAAGTTTCTCAGTTTGTAAGTACAACCCAGCTGGATTTTTTTTAAAGGAACCCAACAGGAATTAGAACTGCTTCTCCAATCTTTTTTATGTCGAACCATGCAGGAGAAATGCAATGCATGTATTATACTTCCTCCGTCCTAAAATAAATGACTCAATTTTATACTAACTTTACACTAAAGCTAATACAAAGTTAAGTCACTTATTTTGAGACGGAGGAAGTATTAAAGAAGAGAAGGTTTACACGAGTGGTAAACATCCACAAAGCTGGAAAGAACACACACCCAAATCTTAGTAACTAGACGACTGAAACAAGCTACAGTGATCCCCACTAGTCAGTGGCGATTCCATGTGTTGGCTGTGGGGTCAGCTGACCCCACAGCTTTCAAGAAAAATAGCCTAAAAACACTGTTCATTTACTGTACATCGTGAAGAAAATTTTCCAGAAAAATAGCACTGACCCCACAGATTCTTGAGGCTGGCCTCGCCACTGCCCCTAGTTATTTCCATGTCATCATGTTTGGCAACAATGCACGCCACTTGTCCCAAATCAAACTCAAAATCAAATTCAAACTGCAAGTCAAAATTTATTTCTTCAAACAGTAAAACAATATGTTGGTAATATTACAAATAATCCCAAAGTAATTTTCCTAAAGAAATTAACCATGTTTGAATCCCCAAAGTGCCCCTAGCCATATTTAAAGTGGTCCAGTAGCAACTAATTGGGCCAAGAAATAAAAATATATTTTAATTAGCATTTCCAAATAATGTGATACTTTGTTTAAAGCTCCAAAATACTTCATAGTATTTATCAGCCAAGTTTCATGTTTAAAAAGAATTCAATTGTTTTGAAAGAAAAATACAAAACAGGAGAGAAAATGAAAACAGAAAAAGAAAAAAAACTAAGAGAAACTACTGTGCGGCTAGGCCTTACCAAACCACAGAGCATCCTAGCCGATCCTTGCCGGCCTTCCCCTACCTCCCGCCACACCCTGGCGAAGGCTGCGCGCACGCCATGGCCACCGACGCCGCACACCCATCCAGAGCCGCCCCAGTCCTATTAGAGCACCCCTAGACCTCAGATCTCCCTCCCTCGCCTTGTTCTGGAGCATTACTGAGCTCCACCATCGCCGCCTCCTCGTCATAGCCATGGCCACTAGCCAGCCCTCGCGGAGCCAACATGTCCAGGAGATATGGGCCTTCCTCCTCATCGTCGACGCGGAGCAACGCAAGCTGGATCGCCCTGCTTCATCGCCATCGCCGCCATCTTCACCGCATCTACCCGACTACCACGGTCGTTGATTCGCGCAACACCGAGCACCCATGGATTGGCCGCACTGATTTGAAGATCAGATTCATCGGCTGTGTCTAGTCGGCCGCTGTTTGAATCACTTTCCAAAAAGTACGTCGGCCCTTCGCCCATGAAAGGGTCATGAGTTGCCTCTAGCTCATGAAGGAGGAAGGGCATCTCCATGTCAGAAGTTTCGGGAACGGGAATCGTGCCCATGAGGTTGGAGTCGTTAACAGACAATCCCATAGGTCCTTTGCCGATCTCATAGCGGAACTCTAAATGAAAGCACTAGTGTGTGTTTGAAAACTGGCAGACCACAGGGGAGGGGTCCCAAGCTGTGGATCTTGGACATATTGTAACATGAACCAAGAGACAATGTTTACCCAGGTTCGGGCCTCTTGATGGAGGTAAAACCCTACGTCCTGCTCTTGTTTGTATTGATAGAGATGTATCAAGTACATAATTGATCTACCTCGAGACCGTAAGATGTGTTCTAAATCTAGGGCTAGGTGAATACAATTGTGTTGAAGTCCCCTCTACAGGCTAAACCCTTTGGCTTATATACACGCCAGATAAGGTATCTAGGGTTACAAGGTCGGTATCTAGGCATGGAGGCGGTAGGAGAAGCCTTGGAGTACACGTCAAGTCTTCGGCAGACGTAGTATCGATGACGCCTCCGGTGCATGGCTTCCGGAGTCCACCTTGAGAGGGATGAGGGCCCACTAGCCCAAACCGAAGAGCATGGGCCGACTAGGTTAGTACCCACCAATCAAGGACACCGTCAATAGGCACAGGCTCATTCTCTGCACTTTGCTCAGCACTGCCCGTGCATTTTCTTGGACTAATAACAGGTGGTAGATGTGCTACGGGGAAATGCAGTACATCATCTTTGTTTTCTGACATAATACTATCATCATGGTCAAGAAATATTTGTAACGAATGGTACCCCATTCCTACAAAATCACACATTTTGTCTGTGTCATCATCATCTCTTATCTGCTTGAGCCCATTTCTTGTAATATCAAGTAATGATATAAGGTAATAGGCCTTGATTCTCCCTGCCATTTCATAGCCAAGTTCTTCGACCATATGCTCGACAACAAGATTTGACCAAGTGTCCACGTGAAGATAATCATACCAAATCACCTTCCCATTTACATATGCTCTGTTCCCTCTAGTACCAAGGAAATAGCCACATACGTACGTTGAACTCAACAGAGAAATTCAAGCTGCGGGAACCTACATTAAGCATGGCAAACATCCAACAAACTTGAATTAAGAAATTTCACCAACAATCCCCTCGGAAAACCCTAACAAACCCCTCACAAAATCCTAATCAACTGCCATGACTACAAAAAATCCATCAAATCTAGGTTCGGTCGACAATGCGACCTAATATAAGACAAAATCACGGTTCCAATCATCAAAATCGACCACAAATCACCCCCCCTTTTGATCGAAGAAGGGGAAGAGGGGAGAGACATAGCCTTACTGTACACAGGGGGATGAGCGCTGTCGCGTCGACGAACGACGGCCATGGTGTCTCCATCGCCACCGGCGCGCCGCACCTTCGCCTCCGGTCCTGGAACTCGCCCACACCAAATCCCCTACCTCGACGTCGTCGCCACCTGATATGGCCGCGACTAATGTTAGTGGGTTAAAGGAACTATTTTTTGTCACAAAAAACAAGACGTTGCTTCATTTGATCTTTATGCCAACGAGAAGAAAAAGAAGTCCCTGGACATGCATGTATGGAAGGGGGGTAATTGCATACGAGGTAAATTACTAACTCAAGACCGGAGATATGCAATATTGACCAGGCTCGGTTTGGCAAGGAAATACCAACGTACATTAATTCCTGGGAAGAAAAAGCAACCTGTGCTAATGGAAGGAATCATGTAAGATCTGATTTATTTGCATCGGACAACAAGATAAAAAGAAGAGATATCTTTCTGTTTATTCCGGTCCCACGCAAGTTAAAGTATATCAATTGCATGATGTGTACACGCAGAATTAGAGACATGGTAAGCTTGAGAGGATGCGGGTGGCGTCCACCTTCCCCAGGAGAAATTGTACCAACCAAAATATGAAGTCCTGGTTTGTTATGGTACTAGGTGATCAAGGCTGCCGGATACTCCCTCCGTCCGGATTTATTAGGCCTCTTAGCATCACAAGCATGTCCCATTTTATAAGGCCTCGCTTTGGAAAGGTGCATGCATGCAACCATTTGATTGGTTGTATTGAAAGCCATTGTTGTTGATGCCATGGCTGAAAAATTAATACATTTCATGCGTGCTTTTTAATTGGCTACATGCAGTGAGAAAATGCATTGAGAATGGAATAGAATAATTAATGTGAGCAAATTACTATGTGTCTTGGTCTAAGAAAAGTTGTCTTTAGGCCTAATAAATCCGGACGAAGAGAGTAGTTTATTAGTTAAATCTTTGTTTAGTTTAAATAGGAGAGAGAATCCGTTTCAATCTAGAGTTGTTAGGATCGGTTTTGTTATTTGTGTGTTGCTCATAAAAAGGGCCGGCTACGGCCAATGTACGCAGGTTATATTTTGATAATAAACACGATGTGTTTTTAGGATAAATTTCCGTATCGAGTTTTGGGGAAGCTGTCTAAAAATCCCTAAGTTTTGGAGGAAGCTTTAGAAAACCTCTGTGTTACGATTTCTCTGCGAGGAAATTGTTTTGCGCGTGAGTACCGTCATCGAGATTGGTTTTCTCGTGCTAAGCCGCAAGGTTCAAACCCTCTATTTTGTGTACATCGTGTGCGCGGGCGAGAGGTTACTGCAGCTACTGGTGGTGTACCGTGAAAGATTGGGCTGCAACAACAGATTGAATCTCGCCACGAGGTTCGGTCCTTATCAGTTGGTATTCAGAGCAAAGGTTGTTCATGGTACAATATTTTTCTTCGAGTTCTATTGAATTTTTTTACCATGAGGAAAGATTGTAGCTTGCAAATGATGATGTCGGCGGAGAAGGATCCCTTGCGTGCCTTGCCGTGGTACCAATGCTTTATGTGTGTGCGTGTAGGGCCGGCGAGTTGCGCAACCTTGATGAATTGCTATTCTGGGATGAATTTAGTGAGTCGGACTATGGTTGATGCTTTGAACCTGCCATTGATTGAACATCCAGAACCGTATGAGCTTCGGTGGATGGACAAATTTGTCAAGATCATGCATCGCGTGGAGGTATGGTTTATTCTATGTGGATATGGTGATCTAGTCATGTGTGATGTGCTTCCTATGCACATGCATACTTGTTCAATACTGCTAGGAAGACCATGGACAGATAAAAGATAGTTGACATATCATTCAGTTGGCGAATTGTTTCTTTTGTTCGTGGAGGACAATTCGTACCACTTGATTCGTACACATCAGAGAAGTATATGGCTGATCGCAAGAAGCGGGATATTGCTCAAGCTGCATCAGAAGTAAAGAAGAAGAAGCTTGAGGCTGCTGAAATTTTTCCATGCATCATAAAAACTGTAAATACATTGCCGAACATATTGATTCGAAAATGAGGACGGTTTCGTTTCAAGGAGGAGAGGATGATATGGCCACGACTAATGTTAGTGGGTTAAAGGAACTATTTTCTGTTACAAGAAAACAAGATGTTGCTTCATTTGATCTTTATGCCAACGAGAAGAAAAACAAATCCCTGGACGTGCAGGTATTGAAGGGGGGTAATTGCATGTGAGGTAAATTACTAACTCAAGACAGGAGATATACATGCAATATTGACCAGGCTCGGATTGGCAAGGAAATACCAACGTGCATTAATTCCTTGGAAGAAAAAGCAACCTATGCTAATGGAAGGAACCATGTAAGATCTGATTTGTTTGCATCGGTCAACAACATAAAAAAAAGAGATATCTTTCTGTTTATTCCGGTCCCACGCAAGTTAAAGTATATCAATTGCATGAGGTGTACAAGCAGAATTAGAGACATGCTAAGCTTGAGAGGATGTGGGTGGGGTCCACCTTCCTCAGGAGAAGTCGTACCAACCAAAATATGAAGTTCTGGTTTTTTTTAGGGGAGTCCTGGTTTGTTATACGGTACTAGGTGATCAAGGCTGCCGGATACTTTGTTAGTTAAATTTTTGGTTAGTTTAAATAGGAGAGAGAGTCCGTTTCAATCTAGAGTTGTTAGGTCGGTTTTGTTATTTGTGTGTTGCTTATAAAAAGGGCCGGCTACGGCCAATGTACACAGGTTATATTTTGATAATAAACACGATTTCTTTTTATGATAAATTCCAATATTGAGTTTTGGGGGAAGCTCTCTAAAAATCCCTAAGTTTTGGAGGAAGCTTTAGAAAATCTTTGTGTTGCGATTTCTCTGCGAGGAAATTGTTTTGCGCATGAGTAACGTCATCGAGATTGGTTTTCTCGTGCTGAGCCGCAAGGTTCAAACCCTCTATTTCGTGTACATCGCGTGCGCGTGCGAGAGATTACTGCAGCTGTTAAAGTTAGGGTTCGTGCCTCTCGCCGGCGCCGGCGCAGGTCCGCCTCATCTCCGGTGGCCCTAGGGCCATGGAGGCGCGGTGGATCCTGGCAAGGGCCGGCGGGAGGGCTCCATTTTTAATCTTTTTTTTTCAATCTTGTTAGGGTTTGTGTCCTACTCAGGAAGGCGAGACGGCGGCGGCTCCCTGAAGATGGAATAAAGGTCTTCCCGCCTAGCCCCTGTTCCGGCGGTGCGTCTAGCATCGTTGGTGGGCGTGTGGAGGTGTGTCTCCGGCAGATCTATCTTTGGTGGATTTGCTCGGATCTCGTCGTTGTTCATCTACGTTCGTGTGTCTTCGGTTTGGATCCTTCTGATCTACGTTATTTTTCATCGGCGACGGTTGCTGTTCTGGGGTGCTGGTCCTATGGGGCCTTAGCACAACGACTTCCCGACTGTCTACTACAACAAGTTGTGCCCGGCTCCGGCAATGGAGGGGCGATGATGGCGGCGCGCCTTCGACTCGCTTCGGAGCTTGTAGTCGTCGCTAGGTTAGGTGGTCTACGAATCTGGATGTAATTTTTATTTCTGGTGTTCGTTGTACTACCATGATTGAAGATGAATGGATTGGAAGTTTTTCCGAATTTTTTTGGGTATACACAGTAAAAAATTCTAATAAAACATGACTGGAGCAACCTAGGTGGCCCACTCTACCCCCGGTTTTTTAGGGCTACTCCTGATCAACCTAGGTGACTCCGCATGTGGCCTTCTGGGATCCAACACCCTTTGTGTCGGCTCCAGGAGTGTCTGCCGATGTCTCTGGGCTGGAAGTGCTGCCTACATCTTTCTGCTTTTGTAGCTGCTTGAGATTGAATGAGAGAGACGATATTCAAACAAGTCGGGCGACATAGCAAACAGTTAGACCGGAAAATAAGGATCTAGGCGATCAAGGAGGCGAAGAGGGATCCCTTGCGCCGCCGGTGACGCCGGTGGTTCCCACTCTCTCCGTCGGCTGCTCCGGCGGCCGGAGGGAGGGGGACCTCGGGTCTGTTCGCTAGGTGGGTGTGTGGTAGGGTTAGGGTTGAGGGAGACGCTGCCGAGGCTGTTGCGGTGGTGTCGCATCGGAATAAGTTTCTTCGGGCTCCGTTTGCGGTCAGGCGAGGGTTTTGCCTTCGTCTAGGAGCCAGCGGTGTCGGGGATCCCCGGATCTCGTCGAGGTCGCGGGCTATGGTGGTTGGAGATCCATCGGCACTGGCCGTTTGGATCCTCAGATGGGCGATGGGGGCAGGGAGACGAAGACCTTTCTTCTTCCTTGTTGGTATGATTTGTTGCTGCTGTTCTTCTCCTTCCTCTGCGCTGATGCTGGTGGGAGATCCTGCTTTTTCCGGGCAGATGGCCCGGCCGCGGTGCTGGACCGGTCGGATGACTCGAGTTCTCTTCCTTCCGGGAGGGACACTTTTCACGGTACTCAAAGCCAAAGATGGCGACGGCTGTTGCAGGTGTGTTGGATTGATGTCCATGCCCTCTCAGCGCTGGTGTCAAGAAAGGAGGAAGCAGCGTGGCGGCAATTGTACCGTGTCGAAGATGATGACCTGTTTGCGACTGGTTGCAGATCCTTCTGTTGCAGGGGTCTTCTCTCAAGATTCAGGGATGATGACACAGGGCTCTGGAGATCTTTTTATGTTATGGTTGTCTTAGGGTACTCTAGGTCTTCATGGTCCTTTGTGTTTGCGTTTTAGTGTGTTTGTAAGAGTCAACTACTTTGTACTGATTCGTGATTTGAATGAAAAATTTCTCCAAAAAAAGAGAGAGATGATAGACAAATGATAAGTAGTCGAATAGCCATCCTCATTGATTGGATTGGTACAATATATACACCCCGTAAGGACGTGACGGTACAAAGGGACGCGAAGGGAGAGGCGCGTCGGTTGTCTCATGGCAACCGCATGGCACTTAACAAGGGGAGATCGCTTCCAATTAAACATTTGAGTTTAATTGTAACACTCCCCCTAATCTCCGCTTGTCCATGTAGTACCATCAACTTGAAAGAGTCTACTCCAAAAACACTATAGGAAAAAAATATGAGGAGTAGTGTTTGATATGTTGCCAAAACTCATTCAAACCCAGTGAGAAAAATAAGAAGAAAAATAACACGACATATAATGGTTGTTGTCTCTTTCAACTCAATATGAGAAAACTCATAGAACTAAAAGGAGACAAAATATGTGGTATGTACTTTCTTAAAAACCTCGGTGGGGAAACAGAAAGTATGACATATTATCTCATATTGATATTACCTCATTAAAAAACCTTTATGAGAACCTGTAAAATAAACTCATGAAGGAAAAAGAGTATAATATGATGCTTTGAACAGGAATCATTTAGAGCGATATTCCACTTATTCTTGCAAATTCTGAAGCCGTCACATACCAATTCCTTGAACATATTTCTGGAATGTAAAAGTTGGTAGAGACTTCGTGAACAAAGCAGTCATGATTTGACTTGCAAGATATGCAATATAGCGATATTGCTTATTGCATAACCTGTATGCATCAGGGCAACACAAGAAGCATTATCTTTGAGATAATGCTTGGTGGATATAGTCACGAGGTCTGTTTCGAAGACTCTCATGAGATGACTACCACACATAGAAGGAACACCTACCTTGTCTACGATCTGAGATAGTAGGGATCTGATCAGTGTATCCAATTACATTGGTGTCCAGATTTCTCTGAAAATGAAAAATTAGGACAGAATATTTGATGCCTTGAAGATACCAAAAGATATTCTTGAGTCTCAACCAATTGTGTTTAGTGGATCCAATGCATGCACAGTGGTATGAAACCTTAGGTCCCAACATCTTATTTCCGTCTCCTCACGGTCTAGATGAATCATCCTCTACGTTAGAGAATGAATAACCATGGAAAATATTAATGGATAACTTGTCCACAATGAATTTCTCCAATATAATCTAGATATAGACAATATGGTGTACCATAATGTATGAGTCAAGGTGCTGGAGATTTTACCCAAATTCTTCATCTCGAATCCATCATAAGATGATCACGTGCTTCGACATTACAGGATAAATCCTTTTGTATGACGAACACACATGGGCAATCTTTATTGTAGGAGTAATCCTTGAATCGAAGGGACTCACTACGTCGGTTGTACCAAATGTACCGACAATGATAAGTCGTATGGTGACTTATTGATTTTACACAGTGTATGTTGCGTCTTCCATTTTGATTCAGAAGTCGGGAACCATCTATATCTGAATCTAGTGATCTACATGGATATGTAATCACCACATCTATCAACTACATAGATAGATGACTTTGTACTGCCAATGATATATATTATCAGAAAGAGATTCCACCTCTGGAGAATAGTTGGGTATTTGTGTGAACCCTTGTGCTACAATACTTGCTCTACATTTCACCACCTCATTGTTCTCAATTCTGTTTCTAGAAGAAAACTTGTGTAGGTAATGCTTATGAGAATACCTTCCCTTTATTGAGCAAGATTATTTCTACCAAGATTATACCCTTTGCTTGAGTTCAGTCCGAGTGTTGTTGACACTTTGCCATGGCCATGGTCTTTGGACATGAATCATGTGAAAGGTTTTTGCAATCTAGTTGAAAAATGTATGTCGACAATTGTAGATTTACGGTTATATGTCTCTCCAGAATGTATATATCAATATGTAGTTGATGAAATCATCGTTACCATGTCGACTGCTCGTGATTTCCCAATTCAATTGAGTCGGGTATTTCGATATCCTGGTCATTGTGTGCACTATGACCTGGGTTGGTGGCGGTTTCCCATTCACTGGGTGTATACTACCCTTTAGGTGTCTGTCAACGTGAAGTTGACTTGCATTTACTGATTCAGAGGCCTTGTTATCCTTGCTTGCAAGAAGCTGAATCATGATGTACAATTACTGTACTTTTCCCCCTATTGCTTTGAACGGGGAGTTGAGTGGCTTTTGTTGGTACCTCCACTCTTTCAGGCATATTTTTGCAGGATTGTAGGATTGCGTGACACCTTTATATTCAATAAATGAATCTGGCAGATTATTTGCAATGTGTTGCAAATCTTCTGAACACAACGTTCAGATATTTGAGTGCATGGATTTGAGGCAGAAATGTGTTGAACATTCCACTAATTTCCTGGCATTCTCTATGGTACATGAAATCTCCCCCTAATGCCTAGAAAATGTTCCTCATTGAATCAGTACACTGGCCTTGAATAACTCCCCATGCAAGGAGCTTGAGGTATTGATGGTAATACAGTTATTCCTCACATAGACCCCAACTATATGTTGAGGGGCCAATGATGTATGCCGGGTGGTGATATTGGTATGCAATAAAATTACCGCAGATGGGAAATACGTGGTAGATTTCCACAAAGATAGAGGGGAATAATATTATGCAGTTCTGTCATGAGCGTATAAAACTGCATGACTCCAACTTCAACATAAAGTTGGTAAGTTGCAATTCCAAAGTAAAGATAATGCAATGACCTTAACTCTTTGGATAAAAGGATTCTACCAAACCATTTTGAGTCTAGACATTAGGACAAATTGCTAAACTTCAGTCCGAGGGCCATAGAGAAGGCACTCAAGGAGAATTCTGCAATGTTATCCATTTGATTTGCTTGAACTCGATGTCAGGATAATGAGCCAATAGTTTCGTGTGAATAAAGTACACACTTAAAACCATCGTGCAGATACGTCTTTTAGAACCATGAAATACCTGAATAGTCTACTCAAATGGTTGGGCAGAGCCACTTACCTCGACTTGATACATTCAAGGAGTCTGAGTGGTTCAGCGTAGACTTTTAGGTGCGCGGGCCTTAAAATTAGCTTTCCTGCATCACATGTAGTGCACATAAAATCCAGATATTGTTAGAGTCACCATAATAATCATAACCCAATGGAATTGCTGCTGGTTTTAGTTTCAACCCAATGTCTGGATGACCAAGACGAGCAAGTTTGTCATGCAAAAGACACTCAGGAAAACTATCTTGTACGCAACATGTGCTACGGGTTTTGCAGGATATGTAGTTCAATGCCAATGATACATAGAGAGTGTGCTTGCCATATCTGTTGCATATGATAAAGAGAACATATTCCTCTTTGTTGTCATCATAAGGTTCACTATGGAAACTATTTTGACTGATACCTCTATAGTTTAGTAGGGTACGAGTTAAACCAGGAAGCAATAAAGCATCCTGACGTTACTCGAGTACCCACAGGGACAGTAAATATGAATCGAGTTGAGCCAACAAATACCTCACTGCATCTACCGATTTTAAAATATCTCCTTTCCCTCAACGAGAGTGGAAACATTTCATTTCCCTAAATATAGAGTTTGTGGTGCATATGTCCACATGGCACAAATCATCTTTCACCAGATTGACCCCTGTAGAAATCTATATATAGACATGAACATTCTCAAGAAAATCACTGTCAGATATATAGAATACATACAAATGAATTTGTACCAAAGTGCTGATACAATATATTGTGATATACAATATATGATAACAACAATGCTTATATTGTTATTACCACAACATAAATGGACACCACTCAGGAGATAGAGGGACTATTCATAGTCTCCAAACATGTCGGCTAGGGCATATTCAGCCTTCACATTCTTCGTTCTCTGAATTGTGCAGATCCAACGGTATTTTTAAATCGATCTCAGGTGATTTTGATTATTTTTTCTTTATTTCATCTATCCCAGATGATTTCACTTTTTATTCCATCCATCCCAGATGTTTCAATTTTTTTCTCTCACTTCGCAATTGCGCAAATCGTTTTGATCCATAGTATTTCTTATTTCATCCATCCATATTGATTTCAATGTTCCTTTTTTTTCTCTCGCAGCCCAATTGTGCAAATCCAACGGTGTGGCAACCTAAGATGATTTCAACTTTTATATTTCATCCATCCTAGATGATTTCAATTTTTTTCTCTCGCTTTCCAATTGCGTATATCAAGCGGTGTGACACAACAAGTATCTCGGTTCCCAGTTGCGTAGATCCAATGGTGCCTTTTGTTTTTTGTCCACCTTTGATGATTTTATTTTATTTTTATTTTTATTTCATCCATCCCTGATGATTTCAAAATTTCTTTTCTATTGCATCATCCCAGATGGTTTCAATTTTCCTCTTTTTTTCTCCCGCTTCCCAAGTGCGCAAACCCACCAGTGCGACACAACAAGTATGGACGAGCAACGTGTGATGCAAAAAGTATGGACGAGCAATATACTCCATCCATCCCAAAATAAGTGTCTCAACATTGTACTAACTTTAGTACAAAGTTGTACTCCCTCCGTTCACTTTTGTAAGTCATTTCAGACAACTCAAAATGGGTTGTTTTGCACATTGTCTGAAATGTCTTCAAGGTCTTATAAAAGTGAACAGAGGGAATACTAAGTTTGAGACACTTATTTTGAGACGGAGGAAGTATATTATTATTCTCAGGGCCGGCTCTAGCATGGGGTCGTGTAGGAGCGCCCGCCCCGAGTAAATTTTTGAAACCTAGGGTACCCCACCCCCCTACTGATTTTGGTCAGCGACCACCGTGGGAGGCGAGCAGGTTCGCTGGAAGGTCTCAGGTCTGGTCGAGCAGGACGAGGGAAGAGGAAAACGTTTCGCCAGGTAAGATGCCCGCTCGCTTGGAGATCTATTAATCTATAGATGGGTCAATGAAGTAAACCCAATAAAAATTAGATGAGCCCATTAGTACGCAGCCTGATTTTTACGTTCACAAGTCCTTTTCTAAT
>NC_057812.1:735562939-735594747 GCF_018294505.1 Triticum aestivum
CACACGGGAAGCGGAGTCGCCGTCTCCACGGTCGCTGCTCAAACAAACAAGCGAGCAGCCAACAGAGGCAACAAGGACCAGGCTCTTTCTCTCTCCCCTAGTCTTCTCTTTTGTTCTATAATGTTTAATTTGTTGTCATGTTGGCCTAATTCTTGGAAGTTGAACATTGAAACTTAATTAAAAATGTGATGTTACAGAGACCTAAGAAGATGAAGCAGATTGAATCTTTTTTCAAGGTAATCCCAGTAAATCAGTATGGACCGCAAGTTTTTGAATCTGAAGTAAATGCAACCATTTCGGAAGCTAATGTTCCTGAAGTATTAATTCAAAGACTGATACTAAAAATTTGCAAGATGGTGTTCCTTAAAGATTTAATCCAGCTGACATTGAACCTGATCCTGGCCTTTGGAAACAAATTGAAGGGTATGCTACCCCGGAAATCAGAGATGTATTGAGAAGGGTGTATATCTTGAAAGGTGCATGTCAGCCTAAAGATCTTGATTTTGAACGCAATGAAGATGGCAGGGTATTTAGAGAAATATGGTACAAGGAGTTTAATTGGCTAGATTATAGGATATTTAGAGTAAATGCTTATGTCACTACAAGGTAGAAATATTCAATCATGTGATTGATAGAAACATAGCCGAGATGAAAATTCGATTTAGTGAAACGACAACCCAATTATTGGTTTGCATTTCATGTTTAGATCCTAGAGACTCATTCAGTAGCTTTGACCATGACAAGATAATTGAGCTTGCAAGCATTTACTCAGCAGACTTTGATCTAGAACAGCGGCAATGTTTGAGTGGTCAGCTTGACATATACATTGATGTGATGAAAAGCTCACCTATTTTTTGTGGTTGTGATAGTCTATCAAGTCTCTCTGTCAAGTTAGTTCAAACTAAGGAGTATTTGCATTTCCCATTGGTTTACTGACTTATCAGACTCGCATATTGCCAGTAGCGACAACACCAGTTGAAAGGGCTTTCTCAGCCATGAATATAATAAAGACAGATTTGAGAAAAAAGATAGGTGATGAACGGCTGAATGATATGATGGTTTGCTATGTTGAGCGAGATATATTTGCTGGGATTGAAGAAAAGAAGATTATCGAACATTTTCCTGGCCTAAGGGATCGTAGAGGCCATCTTCCAAATCCTCCACGTATAACTACAACTTAATGGTAAACATTTGTCTTATCTTTTGTTTGAACAGATGGCATACACTAGTATAAAACAAGACTTTGGTTCGGGCCTGGGCAGCCCATTAGTCCCGGTTCAGTCACGAACCGGGACCCATGGAGGGCATACGTCCCGGTTCGTGAGCCCAGGGGGCCGGCCGGGGCCTCGTGGATATTGGTCCCGGTTCGTCTGGACCCATTTGTCCCGGTTCCTGGCACGAACTGGGACCAATGGGCCTCGCTCCTGGCCCACATCCATTGGTCCCGGTTCGTGGCTCGAACCGGGACAGAAGGCGGGGCTTTAGTCCCAGTTCTAGCCACGAACCGGGACAAATGAGTTGCCTATATATACCCCATCGCCGCAGCAGAGCACTGCAGAGTGCTCTGTTTTTTTTGGCCGGCGAGGGGAGGGCATTTGGGTGCTCTAGCTCACCTCCTATGCACATGAGGTGTTCGATGAAATGCCCGAGCCACACTAGTTAAGCTTTCTCCTCTCGAAGCTTGACCTCCAAGCTCCATTTTCCCCGAGATTTGCATAGGTTTAGCGGTCTGTCACGTCCCGTCCCCCTCTTCACCGTCGTCGATCACCTGCGCTGATCTCGTCGTCGGCACCACCGTGGTGAGCCTCTTGTTCTTATCTTCTTTATGAAAGAAAAAATATTCTTACTTTAGATAGATACTTGTCTAATTTTCTTACTTTTATTATTGCTTGTTATTATATAGTGCGATGGTTTTGGTATCCGCACCCGTCGGCCTTCGTCCTGTTTATGATTCGGATGTGGTATATATTATCTTCTTTATAACTATTTGGTTCATTTATTGTTTATGACAATTATGCCGACCAATGTGACATAGATTTCATTTATGTAGGAGGTAGTTGAACCGGAAATTCCAACCGACCCTATTGTCGAGAGGTTAAATTTAGTTGAAGAAGAAAACAATTACTTGAAGAAAAAAAATAAAAAATGAGGAGGAGAAGATGATATTAGAGTTGCATGTTGCGGATGTCGTCGATAATCACAAGATCAAGATGGATGCAATGCGGTTGAAGATCAGAAAGATTAGAAAATATGCCATTCATAACGATGCTTGGTGTCATTATGCCGTTGGATCAATTATTACCTTGGTTGTGATTATGATCGCATTTGTTGTTGCATTGAAAGGTTTTACATAGTTTCAATGTATGGTTTAACTAGATGCTCTGGAGAGATATACGTTGTTCAATGAGAACTATGTATGTACTTTGTTTTTAATATGATGATGAACTTCTATTAATGTGGTCACTTATCTATCCATGTGAATCTGTAATGGTTTTTGACACACATAATTATATATAATGCACACAGTGCATCCAGTTTTTCCCGTAACCCTCTCAACATTTCACCACATGCTATGTGGGTGAAATGATGATACCATGCCAACTTTCAACCTTTTCAGAGTTCATTTGTACTGCTTTTCAATTTCAGGGTCATTTAGCTAAAAAAATCAGTAAATGCATGAAAAACAACAAATGAAGTCAGAAATGGTTGAAATTTGATGACGTGGCTTTGAATGGTGCATTTTGAACACACAAAAAGTCTGGAGTTCAAATAAGTTCAAAAAATGAAATCCCTTTGTAACAGATGAGTTTCCGTATGAAACCCTGATACTCCGAAAGAGATTGTCCATTTTGTACACGAAGTGCATCTAGTTTTTGTCGTAACCCTCTCAACTTTTTTGCACATTGTCGGTGTCAAAACCGGAGGATCTCGGGTAGGGGGTCCCGAAATGTGCATCTAGGCGGATGGTAATAGGAGACAGGGGACACGATGTTTTTCCCCAGGTTCGGGCCCTCACGATGGAGGTAAAACCCTACTCCTGCTTGATTGATCTTGATGATATGAGTATTACAAGAGTTGATACACCACGAGATCGGAGAGGCTAAACCCTAGAAGCTAGCCTATGGTATGATTGTTGTTGGTCCTACGGACTAAACCCTCCGGTTTATATAGACACCGGAGGGGGCTAGGGTTACATAGAGTCGGTTACAAGGAAGGAGATCTACATATCCGTATTTCCAAGCTTGCCTTCCACGCCAAGGAGAGTCCCATCCAGACACGGGACGAAGTCTTCAATCTTGTATCTTCATAGTCCAATAGTCCGGCCAAAGGATATAGTCCGGCTGTCCGGATACTCCCTAATCCAGGACTCCCTCAGTAGCCCCCGAACCAGGCTTCAATGGCGATGAGTCCGGCGCACAGATTGTCTTCGGTATTGCAAGGCGGGTTCTTCTTCAAACTCTGAGTACCTGTTAAATAGTGTCCGGCTTCTTGTAAATGTTGCGCTTCTTGGCTTCTGCGTCCAATAATGGCCATCTTCCACGTGTCAAGCGAATGAGAGGAGCCAGGGCGTTTTTACATTTACCACCCTAGCTATGTGAATGAACTATCTATTTAAAGAGACGAGGATTCTCAGATCCAAACCACACCATCCTCCCTTAGCGAGCATTCATCGGAGCGCGCCTGCAAAAAAATCATTCCAGCAAGGCCGGCCAGCGCAGCTCCTCTCTCGCTCCCGCAGCCCCAAGCCCGGAGATTGGGAGAGGTGTTCCATCCCGCAAAGTCAATTAGTGAAGCTACAGACCCAGGGATTTCTCCCCCTAGCGTATATGGTCCCGGTTCGAGCCGGGCTCGCCACCTATAATGGCGGGGAGCAAGCGGAGAGCTTTCCCAATCCCTCTAAGGGAGAGAGGGTATGCCTTGTCCCTTATTTGTTAAGGGGACTCGGATTTCCAATCCATCAGTTTCTCCGAGGGCTCCTGGAGTTCTACGGCCTCCAGTTGCACAACCTCACCCCTGCCTCCATACTGCACATCACTGGTTATGTAGCCCTTTGCGAACTGTTTCTGGGCTGTGAAGCTCATTTCGCACTGTGGAAGAAGTTGTTCTGCCTTGTGCCCCATACACAGAGGGGATCAATATATCAAGTGGGCGGAGCCGAAGTATGGCGCATCGCCGGGACCGGATACCTATCCAGTAACCCGAAGAAGACGTCCGAAGACGGGCCTTCAGAGTGGTTTTATATGGAGGCGTCCCCCTTCCGGATCCTATTCGGATCGGTCTTCCCGAGTTTGATAATGCTCCTTTGAAGAAGCGTCTGAGCTGGCGACCACGGAGCCCTCAGGAGGAAGACGGCAGAGATGTTCTTTATCTGATGGGCCGGATAAATTTATTGGCTCAATCAGGATTGACCATAACCAAGGTTATGTCAATATGCATTATGCGGGGCTGCAGCCACTCCAATATCGAGGCCACCCTATGTGGGATTTCAACGGGGAAGATGATGCCACCCGCTGCGGCCGTAAGGGGCCGGACTCAATTGCTGCCTTAGCAAAAATCCTGTCCAGTTTGCACAAGGGAGAGGAAGAGGAGTTGCTCCGCATCAAGCCACGGAATGGATTTTCCATGTACAATCTTCCGAGCTGGGTAAGATGCCACTTTTTATATCCACCCCTTCCGCATTTTTTCCGCAAATACTTCATCTTGTCATTTCATTGCAGGAACTGCGTAAAGCAGTAAGGGAGATCAACAACCCACCTCCACAACTAGAGGATCCTGAACGGTCCCTCGACCCCGGCCTTAAAGAGGATCCGGACATATTCGTGGAGCTGATTGACAGGGTGTTCTACAGATTGAGCTGTGATGACGCCATGGTGGCCATTATAGCCGACTACCCCGGGCTACACCCTGCTTCGCAAGTAAATGAGACCAAAGTCCCCACCTTCAAAAAGGATTTCCTTTTATGCACTTCACCTACCGTATACAAATGGTGTTTTATAGGGAAGTCCCTCGAGACGCCACGCCGAGCCTGTGGCACCTCGCCAACAAGGGGCTTCGAGGCCGGACAGGCTAAAAAGGAAGGCGGTCCGGACAGAGACGCCGGCGCAGAGGTATGATGTAACACCTCACTCCGTGGTTTTCGTTTTGTAAAAACATATTAACACCTGTGTTTCCTAGAAGGAAGAACGGTCGATGGACTATATCCGGAGAGGTTGCCGATCACGCCTCTACCAGTCGAGCTCCAGGGCCGGACACAGAAGCGGCAGCTAACACGAGGCACACGTCGGATGCTCCTCCTACAGAGGATGCGGATAAAATATCCGCTACAAATTCTGAAGTGGAGAGCGCCATGAATCAAAGGCGTCGCCGAGCCGTACTCCGTGATGCTTGTTTCTCCCGAGAAGCGTTTGATGCCTTCAACTCAGGAGATGCATATATCCGTGCAGCTCAAAATGGTCTAGCCAGAGCCACGGGCCAGTATGTAAAGGATATACGGGTAAGAAAATTTGATGATTATATATAGCAGTAGCCCCTGAGACTTGAAATAGTTAGAATAACTAATTTAAGGATCATTTATTGTGCAGGTTCTTACAGAGAAGAATTCCCAATTGTCTCATGAGCTTGAAGAGTGCAAGGCCCAGCTACGGGCTGTAGTTGCTATAGTGAAGGAGTCTGAGAAGGCCTCCTCTGGTAACACTTGTTTCAAAGAATGATAGGTACCATATAGAGTGCGGTATGCCTGCAAATCTGATAGTAAATATTGCAGATGACGCCAGAGTGAATCCGGATGAGCAACATGTCATACGTTGGCTAAAGGCTGGCGAGCGAGTGTTTACAAAAGTTAGGCAGGAGAAAAATGATCTCCAAGATGTCAATACCCGGCTGAGCGTGGAACTAAAGGATGTTCGCGCCCAGCTATCGGACTCCGTGAAGGAGAATAAGCGGCTTCGACGCGACATTTTCAGTAAGTGCTTGAGCGAACTTGTTAAAAAGAGTTCGGCGAAGAAGCCAGCTAACAGAGTTATGTCTGTAGGTATGCTGACGGGTCGTCCCGCGGATGAGATGCCCGTGTCTGCAGGTGATCTTCTACCAGAGCTCTCACAACTGCACGAACAAGTTTGGCAGGTGATACAAGGTATTGCCCAGGCCTTGTGGCCATCCGTCTCCCTGCCCGAAGGCCTTGGAGAGCTTGCGGAGAATCTCAAGGGAGCGCGGCGGCGCTTCCAATTATGGAAGATATCGGCCTGCTATCAAGGTGCCAGGGAAGCCTGAGCCATGGTGAAGACGTGGTATACTAAGGCTGACCCAAACCACATGGCCGAGGTCGGACCTGTGGGGCCCGATGGGAAAGAGATCCCCGTTAGCTTAGTGTATGGGCAAGTAGAATTAGCCGCAAAGTATTCCTAACAGGATTGTAGGCTAGACAGCCTATTGGATGGTATAGAAGAAGAATTCAGTTAGTCTAAGTGACTATGTAATTAAAGTGACATGTATAATGCCTTCTAGCCGGAATGTAAATCATTTGTCATGGCGGACCTTTTCGCTTCAACCTCGGGACCCGATAGTCCAGAGTTTATCCGAATACCCGCTCAGTTATATAAGAGCCGGGGCATGCGTGGAAACCAGGCGTAGGGGTCATTAGTGCTTGAACAGACAAGTACCCAACTAGTTATGTTATATTACATGGGTAGTAAGAAACATCTTCCAGGGAGAATAGTTCTGTTAAGGGTTCCTTTCCCTGGGTACGCATGCCCTAAAGTGCATGTCCGGACTGCGAAAAGAGACGCGGGGAAAAAACATCTGGGGGCATATATGGAAAATAAATAAAAATCATCTTTTGTTCACTGACCGAATATTCCCTTAAGAACGCTAGCTTTCGGCTTCACCCAGTCTGAGGTACACATCCGGATGACCCGGCAGTAACAATCGCAGAGGTGCTCCCCTTATGCCCCCTAGCCGAATTAACGGGAACGTAGGGCATAAATACAAGAGCCAGGCAACCCAGCTTGGCCAAAACTTAAGTCATATCGATGCATATAATGGCAAAGAAAAGGTACATGCGGAACAATAAAACATGTGCGGGGCATGAAGCTCAGATAAATAATTAAGCTTCTATGTAAGAAGCCCCCAGGTATAATGAGTGCGGTTAGCGCGTCAATAGTGTGCAAGCGAGGCACAAGTTGGCCTTTGAAGGCTTTGAGAAAGAAAAAGGAGAAAGAGAGAAAGAAAAAACAGATAATGTATATGCAAAAAATGGACAGAGGAAGGAGATGAACATAGAGTCCGGCACTAGGCGTAGAATCTTCGGAGCCTGGCTGCGTTCCATGGGTTCGGCTCAAGTCGGTTATCCGATGCATCCCGCAGACGGTACGCTCCACCGGTCAGAACTTGGTCAATAATGAAGGGACCTTCCCATTTGGGCTCGAGCTTGATCTTTTTCTTCTCCGGCAGGCGTAGAACTAGCTCGCCAACTTTATAAGTTTTGGCCCGCACTTCTCTGCTTTGGTATCTTCGAGCATGTTGTTGATAGAATGCGGAACGAGCTTTTGCCACGTCGCGCTCCTCCTCCAGGGTGTCCATACTGTCCTGCCGATCGAGCTCGGCTTCTCTTTCTTCGTACATGCGCACTCGAGGTGAGTCATGAATTATGTCGCAGGGGAGAACCGCCTCTGCGCCGTACACCATAAAGAAGGGTGTGTATCCGGTAGTATGATTCGGCGTGGTCCGCAGCCCCCAGAGTACGGAGTCGAGCTCCTCTACCCAGTGCGTGTTAGATTCCTTTAAGGACCACACTAACCTGGGTTTGATGCCGCTCATGATAAGACCATTTGCTCGCTCAACTTGACCGTTAGTTTGGGGGTGATAGACAGAAGCATAATCGAGCTTGATGCCCATGTTGCTGCACCAGAGTTTTACCTCATCGGCCGTGAAGTTCGTGCCATTGTCAGTGATGATGCTGTGGGGGACGCCATAACGGTGTACAACCCCGGATATGAAGTCTATCACCGGTCTGGATTCGGCCATTTTAACAGGTTTGGCTTCTATCCATTTGGTGAATTTATCCAGCATGACCAGTAAGTATTTTTTCTTATGGGATCCCCCTTTAAGGGGTCCAACCATGTCAAGCCCCCAGACCGCGAAGGGCCAGGTAATGGGGATTGTTTGGAGGGCGGTAGGTGGCATATGGCTTTGGTTTGCAAAGAGCTGGCAACCGACGCAGCGTTGGACCAAGTCCCGTGCATCTGCCCGGGCCGTCGGCCAATAAAAACCTGTATGGAAGGCCTTGCCTACAAGGGCACGGGCTGCGGCATGGTGGCCGCCGAGTCCGGCGTGAATTTCTGCTAAAAGCTTCCGCCCATCCTCTTCGAAGATGCACCTTTGAAGGACTCCGGTAGTGCTTTTTTTATACAGCTCTCCCTCGTGGACCTTGTAGGCTTTCGCACGCCGCACTATGCAGCGTGCCTCATTTTGGTCCTTGGGAAGTTCCTGCCTAGTTAGGTAGGCCAGGAATGGTTCTTTCCACGGGGCGATGACGGCCATTATTGAAGGAAATATGCCCTAGAGGCAATAATAAAGTTATTATTTATTTCCTTATATCATGATAAATGATTATTATTCATGCTAGAATTGTATTAACCGGAAACATAATACATGTGTGAATACATAGACAAACTTAGTGTCACTAGTATGCCTCTACTTGACTAGCTGGTTAATCAAAGATGGTTATGTTTCTTGACCATGAACAAAGTGTTGTTATTTGATTAACGAGGTCACATCATTAGTTGAATGATCTGATTGACATGACCCATTTTCATTAGCTTAGCACCCGATCGTTTAGTATGGTGCTATTGCTTTCTTCATGACTTATACATGTTCCTATAACTATGAGATTATGCAACTCCCGTTTACCGGAGGAACACTTTGGGTACTACCAAACGTCACAACGTAACTGGGTGATTATAAAGGAGTACTACAGGTGTCTCCAAAGGTACATGTTGGGTTGGCGTATTTCGAGATTAGGATTTGTCACTCCGATTGTCGGAGAGGTATCTCTGGGCCCTCTCGGTAATGCACATCACATAAGCCTTGCAAGCATTACAACTAATATGTTAGTTGTGAGATGATGTATTACGGAACGAGTAAAGAGACTTGCCGGTGACGAGATTGAACTAGGTATTGGATACCGACGATCGAATCTCGGGCAAGTAACATACCGATGACAAAGGGAACAACGTATGTTGTTATGCGGTCTGACCGATAAAGATCTTCATAGAATATGTAGGAGCCAATATGGGCATCCAGGTCCCGCTATTGGTTATTGACCGGAGACGTGTCTCGGTCATGTCTACATTGTTCTCGAACCCGTAGGGTCCGCACGCTTAAGGTTACGATGACAGTTATATTATGAGTTTATGCATTTTGATGTACCGAAGGTTGTTCGGAGTCCCGGATGTGATCACGGACATGACGAGGAGTCTCGAAATGGTCGAGACGTAAAGATTGATATATTGGAAGCCTATGTTTGGATATCGGAAGTGTTCCGGGTGAAATCGGGATTTTACCGGAATACCGGGAGGTTACCGGAACCCCCCGGGAGCTATATGGGCCTTAGTGGGCTTTAGTGGAAAGGAGAAAGGGGCAGCCCAAGGTGGTTGTGCGCCTCCCCCCTTCCCCTAGTCCTATTAGGACTAGGAGAGGTGGCCGGCCCCCTCTCTCTCTTTCCCCCCTCAAGGAATCCTATTCCAACTAGGATTGGGGGGGGAGGGAATCCTACTCCCAGAGGGAGTAGGACTCTCCTGGCGCGCCCTCCCTTGGCCGGCTAGCCTCCCCCCTCTAGTCCTTTATATACAGAGGCAGGGCACCGCAAAGAAGACACAAGTTGATCCACGTGATCTATTCCTTAGCCGTGTGCGGCGCCCCAGCCACCATAGCCCTCGATATTACTGTAGCGGAGTTTAGGCGAAGCCCTGCTGCTGTAGTGCATCAAGATCGTCACCACGCCGTCGTGCTGACGGAACTCTTCCCCGACACTTTGCTGGATCGGAGTCCGGGGATCGTCATCGAGCTGAACGTGTGCTCGAACTCGGAGGTGCCATAGTCTCGGTGCTTGATCGGTTGGATCGTGAAGACGTACGACTACTTCCTCTATGTTGTGTCAACGCTTCCGCAGTCGGTCTGCGTGGGTACGTAGACAACACTCTCCCCTCTCGTTGCTATGCATCACCATGATCTTGCGTGTGCGTAGAATTTTTTTTTAAATTACTACGAAACCCAACAGTGGCATCTGAGCCTAGGTTATTTATGTTGATGTTATATGCACGAGTAGAACACAAGTGAGTTGTGGGCGATATAAGTCATACTGCCTACCAGCATGTCATACTTTGGTTCGGCGGCATTGTTGGACGAGACGACCCGGACCAACATTACGCATATGCTTACGCGAGACCGGTTCCCCCGACGTGCTTTGCACATAGGTGGCTTGCGGGCGACTGTCTCTCCAACTTTATTTGAACCAAGTGTGGCTACGCCCGGTCCTTGCAAAGGTTAAAACGGAGTCTGTTTGACAAACTATCGTTGTGGTTTTGATGTGTAGGTGAGATTGGTTCTTGCTTAAGCCCGTAGCAGCCACGTAAAACTTGCAACAACAAAGTAGAGGACGTCTAACTTGTTTTTGCAGGGCATGTTGTGATGTGATATGGTCAGGGCATGATGCTGAATTTTATTGTATGAGATGATTATGTTTTGTAACCGAGTTATCGGTAACTGGCAGGAGCCATATGGTTGTTGCTTTATTGTATGCAATGCAATCGCGATGTAATGCTTTACTTTATTACTAAACGGTAGTGAGAGTTGTGGAAGCATAAGATTGGCGAGACGACAACGATGCTACGATGGAGATCAAGGTGTCGCGCCGGTGACGATGGTGATCATGACGGTGCTTCGGAGATGGAGATCACAAGCACAAGATGATGATGGCCATATCATATCACTTATATTGATTGCATGTGATGTTTATCTTTGTATGCATCTTATCTTGCTTTGATTGACGGTAGCATTATAAGATGATCTCTCACTAAATTATCAAGAAGTGTTCTCCCTGAGTATGCACCGTTGCCAAAGTTCGTCGTGCCCAGACACCACGTGATGATCGGGTGTGATAAGCTCTACGTCCATCTACAACGGGTGCAAGACAGTTTTGCACACGCAGAATACTCAGGTTAAACTTGACGAGCCTAGCATATGCAGATATGGCCTCGGAACACGGAGACCAAAAGGTCGAGCGTGAATCATATAGTAGATATGATCAACATAACGATGTTCACCATTGAAAACTACTCCATCTCACGTGATGAACGGTTATGGTTTAGTTGATTTGGATCACGTGATCACTTAGAGGATTAGAGGGATGTCTATCTAAGTGGGAGTTCTTAAGTAATTTGATTAATTGAACTTAAACTTATCATGAACTTAGTACCTGATAGTATCTTGCTTGTTTATGTTGATTGTAGATAGATGGCTCGTGTTGTTGTTCCATTGAATTTTAATGCGTTCCTTGAGAAAGCAAAGTTGAAAAATGATGGTAGCAATTATACGGACTGGGTCCGTAACTTGAGGATTATCCTCATTGCTGCTCAGAAGAATTACGTCCTGGAAGCACCGCTAGGTGCCAGGCTTGCTGCTGGAGCAACACCAGATGTTATGAATGTCTGGCAGAGCAAAGCTGATGACTACTCGATAGTTCAGTGTGGCATGCTTTACGGCTTAGAATCAGGACTTCAACGACGTTTTGAATGTCATGGAGCATATGAGATGTTCCAGGAGTTGAAGTTAATATTTCAAGCAAATGCCCGGATTGAGAGATATGAAGTCTCCAATAAGTTCTATAGCTGCAAGATGGAGGAGAACAGTTCTGTCAGTGAGCATATACTCAAAATGTCTGGGTATAATAATCACTTGATTCAATTGGGAGTTAATCTTCCGGATGATTGCGTCATTGACAGAATTCTCCAATCACTGCCACCAAGCTACAAGAGCTTCGTGATGAACTATAGTATGCAAGGGATGAACAAGACTATTCCCGAGCTCTTCGCAATGCTGAAAGCTGCGGAGGTAGAAATCAAGAAGGAGCATCAAGTGTTGATGGTTAACAAGACCACTAGTTTCAAGAAAAAGGGCAAAGGGAAGAAGAAGGGGAACTTCAAGAAGAACAGCAAGCAAGTTGCTGCTCAGGAGAAGAAACCCAAGTCTGGACCTAAGCCTGAAACTGAGTGCTTCTACTGCAAGCAGACTGGTCACTGGAAGCGGAACTGCCCCAAGTATTTGGCGGATAAGAAGGATGGCAAGGTGAACAAAGGTATATGTGATATACATGTTATTGATGTGTACCTTACTAGAGCTCGTAGTAGCACCTGGGTATTTGATACTGGTTTTGTTGCTAATATTTGCAACTCGAAACTGGGACTACGGATTAAGCGAACACTGGCGAAGGACGAGGTGACGATGCGCGTGGGAAACGGTTCCAAAGTCGATGTGATCGCGGTCGGCACGCTACCTATATATCTACCTTCGGGATTAGTATTAGACCTAAATAATTGTTATTTGGTGCCAGCGTTGAGCATGAACATTATATCTGGATCTTGTTTAATGCGAGACGGTTATTCATTTAAATCAGAGAATAATGGTTGTTCTATTTATATGAGTAATATCTTTTATGGTCATGCACCCTTGAAGAGTGGTCTATTCTTATTGAATCTCGATAGTAGTAATACACATATTCATAATGTTGAAGCCAAAAGATGCAGAGTTGATAATGAAAGTGCAACTTATTTGTGGCACTGTCATTTAGGTCATATCAGTGTAAAGTGCATGAAGAAACTCCATACTGATGGACTTTTGGAACCACTTGATTATGAATCACTTGGTACTTGCGAACCGTGCCTCATGGGCAAGATGACTAAAACACCGTTCTCCGGTACTATGGAGAGAGCAACAGATTTGTTGGAAATCATACATACCGGTGTATGTGGTCCGATGAATATTGAGGCTCGTGGCGGATATCGTTATTTTCTCACCTTCACAGATGATTTAAGCAGATATGGCTATATCTACTTAATGAAACATAAGTCTGAAACATTTGAAAAGTTCAAAGAATTTCAGAGTGAAGTTGAAAATCATCATAACAAGAAAATAAAGTTTCTACGATCTGATCGTGGAGGAGAATATTTGAGGTACGAGTTTGGTGTACATTTGAAAAACTGTGGAATAGTTTTGCAACTCACGCCACCCGGAACACCACAGCGTAATGGTGTGTCCGAACGTCGTAATCGTACTTTACTAGATATGGTGTGATCTATGATGTCTCTTACAGATTTACTGCTATCGTTTTGGGGTTATGCTTTAGAGACAGCTGCATTCACGTTAAATAGGGCACCATCAAAATCCGTTGAGACGACACCTTATGAACTATGGTTTGGCAAGAAACCAAAGTTGTTGTTTCTTAAAGTTTGGGGTTGCGATGCTTATGTGAAAAAGCTTCAACCTGATAAGCTCGAACCCAAATCGGAGAAATGTGTCTTCATAGGATACCCAAAGGAGACTGTTGGGTACACCTTCTATCACAGATCTGAAGGCAAGACATTCGTTGCTAAGAATGGATCCTTTCTAGAGAAGGAGTTTCTCTCGAAAGAAGTGAGTGGGAGGAAAGTAGAACTTGACGAGGTAACTGTACCTGCTCCATTACTGGAAAGTAGTACATCACAGAAAACTGTTTCAGTGACACCTACACCAGTTAGTGAGGAAGCTAATGATAATGATCATGAAACTTCAGATCAAGATACTACTGAACCTCGTAGATCAACTAGAGTAAGATCCGCACCAGAGTGGTACGGTAATCCTGTTCTGGAAGTCATGCTACTAGATCATGATGAACCTATGAACTATGAAGAAGCGATGGTGAGCCCAGATTCCGCAAAGTGGCTTGAAGCCATGAAATCTGAGATGGGATCCATGTATGAGAACAAAGTATGGACTTTGGTTGACTTGCCCGATGATCGGCAAGCAATTGAGAATAAATGGATCTTCAAGAAGAAGACTGACGTTGATGGTAATGTTACTGTCTACAAAGCTCGACTTGTCGCGAAAGGTTTTCGACAAGTTCAAGGGGTTGACTACGATGAGACTTTCTCACCTGTAGCGATGCTTAAGTCTGTCCGAATCATGTTAGCGATTGCCGCATTTTATGATTATGAAATTTGGCAGATGGATGTCAAAACTGCATTCCTGAATGGATTTCTGGAAGAAGAGTTGTATATGATGCAACCGGAAGGTTTTGTCGATCCAAAGGGAGCTAACAAAGTGTGCAAGCTCCAGCGATCCATTTATGGACTGGTGCAAGCCTCTCGGAGTTGGAATAAACGCTTTGATAGTGTGATCAAAGCATTTGGTTTTATACAGACTTTCGGAGAAGCCTGTATTTACAAGAAAGTGAGTGGGAGCTCTGTAGCATTTCTGATATTATATGTGGATGACATATTACTAATTGGAAATGATATAGAATTTCTGGATAGCATAAAGGGATACTTGAATAAGAGTTTTTCAATGAAAGACCTCGGTGAAGCTTCTTACATATTAGGCATTAAGATCTATAGAGATAGATCAAGACGCTTAATTGGACTTTCACAAAGAACAAACCTTGACAAAGTTTTGAAGAAGTTCAAAATGGATCAAGCAAACAAAGGGTTCTTGCCTGTGTTACAAGGTGTGAAGTTGAGTAAGACTCAATGCCCGACCACTGCAGAAGATAGAGAGAAAATGAAAGATGTTCCCTATGCTTCAGCCATAGGCTCTATCATGTATGCAATGATGTGTACCAGACCTGATGTGTGCCTTGCTATAAGTTTAGCAGGGAGGTACCAAAGTAATCCAGGAGTGGATCACTGGACAGCGGTCAAGAACATCCTGAAATACCTGAATAGGACTAAGGATATGTTTCTCGTATATGGAGGTGACAAAGAGCTCACCGTAAAAGGTTACGTTGATGCAAGCTTTGACACTAATCCGGACTATTCTAAATCGCAAACCGGATACGTGTTTACATTAAACGGTGGAGCTGTCAGTTGGTGCAGTTCTAAACAAAGCGTCGTAGCGGGATCTACATGTGAAGCGGAGTACATAGCTACTTCGAAAGCAGCGAACGAAGGAGTCTGGATGAAGGAGTTCATATCCGATCTAGGTGTCATACCTAGTGCATCGGGTCCAATGAAAATCTTTTGTGACAATACTGGTGCAATTGCCTTGGCAAAGGAATCCAGATTTCACAAAAGGACCAAGCACATCAAGAGACGCTTCAACTCCATCCGGGATCTAGTCCAGGTGGGAGACATAGAGATTTGCAAGATACATACAGATCTGAATGTTGCAGACCCATTGACTAAGCCTCTTCCACGAGCAAAACATGATCAGCACCAAGGCTCCATGGGTGTTAGAATCATTACAGTGTAATCTAGATTATTGACTCTAGTGCAAGTGGGAGACAGAAGGAAATATGCCCTAGAGGCAATAATAAAGTTATTATTTATTTCCTTATATCATTATAAATGTTTATTATTCATGCTAGAATTGTATTAACCGGAAACATAATACATGTGTGAATACATAGACAAACTTAGTGTCACTAGTATGCCTCTACTTGACTAGCTGGTTAATCAAAGATGGTTATGTTTCCTCACCATGAACAAAGTGTTGTTATTTGATTAACGAGGTCACATCATTAGTTGAATGATCTGATTGACATGACCCATTTCCATTAGCTTAGCACCCGATCGTTTAGTATGTTGCTATTGCTTTGTTCATGACTTATACATGTTCCTATAACTATGAGATTATGCAACTCCCATTTACCGGAGGAACACTTTGGGTACTACCAAACATCACAACGTAACTGGGTGATTATAAAGGAGTACTACAGGTGTCTCCAAAGGTACATGTTGGGTTGGCGTATTTCGAGATTAGGATTTGTCACTCCGATTGTCGGAGAGGTATCTCTGGGCCCTCTCGGTAATGCACATCACATAAGACATGCAAGCATTACAACTAATATTTTAGTTGTGAGATGATGTATTACGGAACGAGTAAAGAGACTTGCCGGTAACGAGATTGAACTAGGTATTGGATACCGACGATCGAATCTCGGGCAAGTAACATACCGATGACAAAGGGAACAACGCATGTTGTTATGCGGTCTGACCGATAAAGATCTTCGTAGAATATGTAGGAGCCAATATGGGCATCCAGGTCCCGCTATTGGTTATTGACCGGAGATGTGTCTCGGTCATGTCTACATTGTTCTCGAACCCGTAGGGTCCGCACGCTTAAGGTTACGATGACAGTTATATTATGAGTTTATGCATTTTGATGTACCGAAGGTTGTTCGGAGTCCCGGATGTGATCACGGATATGACGAGGAGTCTCGAAATGGTCGAGACGTAAAGATTGATATATTGGAAGCCTATGTTTGGATATCGGAAGTGTTCCGGGTGAAATCGGGATTTTACCAGAGTACCGGGAGGTTACCGGAACCCCCTGGGAGCTATATGGGCCTTAGTGGGCTTTAGTGGAAAGGAGAAAGGGGCAGCCCAAGGTGGCTGTGCGCCTCCCCCCTTCTCCTAGTCCTATTAGGACTAGGAGAGGTGGCCGGCCCCCTCTCTCTCTTTCCTCCCTCAAGGAATCCTATTCCAACTAGGATTGGTGGGGGGGGGGGAATCCTACTCCCAGAGGGAGTAGGACTCTCCTGGCGCGCCCTCCCTTGGCCGGCCAGCCTCCCCCCTCTAGTCCTTTATATACAGAGGCAGGGCACCCCAAAGAAGACACAAGTTGATCCATGTGATCTATTCCTTAGCCGTGTGCGGCGCCCCAGCCACCATAGCCCTCGATATTACTATAGCGGAGTTTAGGCGAAGCCCTGCTGCTGTAGTGCATCAAGATCGTCACCACGCCGTCGTGCTGATGGAACTCTTCCCTGACACTTTGCTGGATCAGAGTCTGGGGATCTTCATCGAGCTGAACGTGTGCTCGAACTCGGAGGTGCCGTAGTCTCGTTGCTTGATCGGTTGGATCGTGAAGACGTACGACTACTTCCTCTACGTTGTGTCAACGCTTCCGCAGTCGGTCTGCGTGGGTACGTAGACAACACTCTCCCCTCTCGTTGCTATGCATCACCATGATCTTGCGTGTGCGTAGGAAATTTTTTGAAATTACTACGAAACCCAACAATTATTACATGGGCTGAAGGTGTTATTTCGGTGGCAGAGCCTCCGATTATGTGAGAGTGTTCGGTATCGGGCATTGTGGCCGGGTCCAGACTATTGTTACCGGTGTCCCCTTCCCATACCACGGATGGCTTAAACAGCCTCTCCAAAAAGATGTTGGGTGGGGTTGCATCGCGTTTTGCGCCGATGCGGGCGAGGATATCCGCCGCCTGATTGTTTTCCCGAGCCACATGGTGGAATTCAAGCCCCTCGAACCGAGCTGACATCTTGAGGACGGCGTTGCGATAGGCCGCCATTTTCGGATCCTTTGCATCGAAGTCTCAATTTATTTGGGATATTGCAAGGTTTGAATCCCCACGCACCTCTAGGCGTCGAATGCCCATGGAAACTGCCATCCAGAGACCATGTAACATGGCCTCGTATTCGGCTGCATTATTGGAGTCTGTATACAGTATCATGAGTATGTATTGAACTGTATCTCCGGTTGGGGACGTCAGGACGACGCTAGCCCCCAGACCAGCCAGCATTTTGGAGCCGTCGAAGTGCATGATCCAATTGGAGTATGCGCCGTACTCTTTAGGGAGTTCGGCCTCCATCCATTCGGCGACAAAGTCGGCCAATACTTGCGACTTAAAGGCTCGCCAGGGTTTGTATGTTATGTCGAACGGGAGGAGCTCAATGGCCCATTTGGCAATCCGGCCCGTGGCGTCGCGGTTGTTTATAATATCATTAAGTGGCACTTCCGAGGCTACTGTAATTGAACACTCTTGAAAGTAGTGTCGCAGCTTCCGGGATGCCATTAATACCGCATAGGCTATCTTTTGATAATGTGGGTACCGTGATTTGCATGGAGTGAGGACAGTGGATACATAATATACCGGCTTTTGAAGGGGGAATTTATGTCCATCTGTTTCTCGTTCGACGACAAGCACTGCGCTTACAACCTAATGAGTTGCCGCAATGTACAACAGCATTGGTTCACCGATGTTTGGCGCGGCCAGGATTGGGTTGGTTGCCAGTATGGCTTTTATTTCTTCCAATCCGGCTGTGGTAGCATCCGTCCACTTGAAGTGTTCGGTGCGCCGAGAGGCGATAAAGGGGTAATGCCTTTTCTCCTAAGCGAGAGATAAAGCGGCTTAGAGCCGCCACACATCCGGTTAATTTCTGGATTTGTTTGAGGTCCGTTGGGATGGCCAACTGTGACAGAGCTCGGATTTTGGCCGGATTTGCTTCAATTCCTCTACTGCAGACAATGAAGCCCAGGAGCTTTCCAGCTGGTACACCGAAAACGCATTTTTCCGGGTTGAGCTTGATGTCGTATGTTCGGAGGTTGTTGAATGTGAGCCTCAAGTCGTCTATTAAAGAGTCGACGTGTTTGGTTTTGACGACCATATCATCTACGTATGCCTCCACTGTTTTGCCGATCTGTTTCTCCAGACAGGTCTGAATCATGCGCTGATATGTCGCGCCAGCGTTTTTGAGCCCAAAAGGCATTGTGTTGGAACAGAAGGGGCCGTATGGTGTGATGAATGCCGTTGCGGCTTGGTCAGACTCTGCCATCTTGATTTGGTGGTAGCCGAAGTATGCGTCAAGGAAACACAATGAATCGTGTCCTGCGGTAGCATCAATAATTTGATCGATGCAAGGGAGGGGGAAGGGATCCTTTGGGCAAGCCTTGTTAAGGTCCTTGAAATCGACACATAAGCGCCAGGATTTTTGCTTCTTTGGTACCATCACCAGGTTTGCTAGCCAGCCCGGATGTTTTATTTCTCTAATGAATCCGGCCTACAATAACTTGGCTAGTTCCTCTCCCATAGCTTGTCTCTTAGGTTCAGAGAAACGCCGAAGAGTCTGCTTGACCGACTTGAATCCCTTTAGAATATTAAGACTGTGCTCGGCCAGCCTGCATGGGATTCCTGGCATATCTGAGGGGTGCCAGGCGAATATGTCCCAATTCTCGCGCAGGAACTCTCGTAGTGCGGCGTCCACGGCGGGGTTTAACTGTGCCCCGATGGAGGCTGTTTTTGTAGGGTCCATTGGGTGGACTTGGAATTTGACTATTTCATCTGCTAGTTTAAAAGAGGTGGACTTGGATCGCTTGTCAAGTATTACGTTGTCCCTGTCCACTGTGGAGCGTAGCGCCGTTAATTCCTCGGCCGCAAGGGCTTCGGACAATGCCTCGAGGGCCAATGCGGCTGTTTTGTTTTCGGCACAGAGTGCTATGTCTGGATCACTAGTGAGAGTGATGATTCCATTGGGCCCAGGCATTCTGAGCTTCATGTACCCGTAATGGGGTATGGCTTGGAAGATCGTGCCTCCCGCCCTAAAAGGGTGTGGTACCCGCTACTGAACGGGGCGACTTGGAATGTAATTTCTTTGGACCTATAGTTCTCTGGCGTGCCGAATACCACATCTAGTGTGATTTTCCCAGCACAGCGTGCTTCCCGACTGGGGATGATTCCTCTGAAGGTTGTGCTGCTTCGCTCAATGCGGTTCCAATCTATTTCCATTTTTTGGAGAGTTTCCTCATAGATGAGGTTTAATCCATTGCCGCCGTCCATGAGTACTTTGGTGAGTCGAAAGCCGTCCACAATTGGACTGAGGACCAGTGCAGCTGGTGCTCGGGCTGTTCGGAAATTAGGTTCGTCACTGGCATTGAAGGTAATAGCCGTGTCACTCCATGGATTTATTGCTGCCATGTGGCAGATTTCGGCAAGGCTGCGGAGTGTTCGCTTGCGCCTATTATTTGATGGGAAGGTCTCAAAGACTGTAAATACCGTGTTGTTATTCCCGGGATGGTGCTCTGTGGCATCTGGGATGAGAAGATCCTCGCCACTTTTGGCCACCTGCCGGAGTATCCAACATGCTCTAAGGCTGTGTGTTGGTATGGTATCCGCTGTACTATAAATTTTGCAGGGTCCGTTGAGCCACCCTTCCAATACGGTTCCACGCCTTGTAGAGGGTTTTTGCTTTTTTGGGATTAGCTCGGGTGTCTTATGATAGTGCACCCTTTTACTTCGGACTGGGTGTATATTCGGAACTGGATTATCCCAAAATTTTGTTTCGGTTTTCCTGGCGCTTTCCGTCGCACAGTACTTTCGTACTATGGACGCTAAGTTAGCGAAGCGTGATATATCACGGCGACTTATGGCGTTAAGGATTCCCTTGTCCATGAAATTATTGCAGAAAAATAATATTGCGTCTTCTTCATGACAGTCCTTAACCTTGTTCATCACAAGGAGGAATCTAGCCCAATAATGATGTACTGTTTCCTGCGGCTCTTGCATGATGTTGGAAAGATCGCTTATGTTTGGGTGGGTGGGTGGGATTGAGTCTGAACCCTTACCCGATCTGAGACCCAGTGGCCGAGGAGTTTCTAATCTTGGAAGTTCAGGTTCTAGGATGTTGCCCGATAAGTCTGGCCCGCAGCCTGACTCTAGGTTCAGGGCTTGGCTGATGTCCTCCCATAAACAGGTGTCCGGCTCGGAGAGCTCAGGAATCCGGACATAGTTAGTCCTCAATATAGAGGAAGAATCGCCGCATTGTTCCTCCACCACCGCAATATGATGGGTGATCGGTGGAGAGTTAATCTCCCTTTGATCGGGTTTAAGCCCAATCCGATCATAGTCCATAGCGACTCCCAAGGCGGCGATGCGATCCAAGAGCTCGTTTAGGGAAGAGAGCTCCATTGGATCCATCTGCTCAGCAAGTTCCGAGTTGACGTGGAGGCTGTTTTTGATGACCCGAGAAGTTATCGTCGGTGCAGCAGCCGAACATGCGGTTATGATGAAACCGCCTAGCCGGAGAGTTTGGCCGACAGCCAAGGCTCCCAAGGCGGTAATGTTGTCTTTAAATACGACTCGAGGCATCCTTCCTTGCGGTGACGGCACAGTGGAACTCTCAATGAAAGCACCAACGTCGGTGTCAAAACCGGCGGATCTCGGGTAGGGGGTCCCAACTGTGCGTCTAGGCGGATGGTAACAGGAGACAGGGGACACGATGTTTTTACCCAGGTTCGGGCCCTCTCGATGGAGGTAAAACCCTACTCCTGCTTGATTGATCTTGATGATGTGAGTATTACAAGAGTTGATCCACCACGAGATCGAAGAGGCTAAACCCTAGAAGCTAGCCTATGGTATGATTGTTGTTGGTCCTACGGACTAAACCCTCCGGTTTATATAGACACTGGAGGGGGCTAGGGTTACACAGAGTTGGTTACAAGGAAGGAGATCTACATATCGGTATTGCCAAGCTTGCCTTCCACGCCAAGGAGAGTCCCATCCGGACACGGGACGAAGTCTTCAATCTTGTATCTTCATAGTCCAACAGTCCGACCAAAGGATATAGTCCGGCTGTCCGGATACCCCCTAATCCAGGACTCCCTCACACATGCTATGTGGGTGAAATGATGATGCCATGCAACCTTTCAACCTTTTCAGAGTTCATTTGAAATGCTTATGAATTTCAGGGTTTTATAGATCAAAAAATACAGTAAATGCATGAAAAATAACAAATGAAGTCAGAAAGGGTTGAAAATTGATGATGTGGCTTTGAATAGTGCATTTTGAACACAAAAAAGTCAGGGGTTCAAATAAGTTCAAAAAAATGAAATCCCTTTGTAACAGATGAGTTTCCGTATGAAACCCTGATACTTCGAAAGAGATTGTCCGTTTTGTACATGAAGTGCATCTAGTTTTTGCCGTAACCCTCTCAACTTTTTTGCGCATGCTATGTGGGTGAAATGATGATCCCATGCCAACTTTCAACCTTTTCAGAGTTCATTTTAAATGATTTTGAATTTCAGGGTCTTATAGCTCAAAAAAATCAGTAAATGCATGAAAAATAACAAATGAAGTCAGAAAGGGTTGAAAATTGATGATGTGGCTTTGAATGGTGCATTTTGAACACCCAAAAAGTCTGGAGTTCAAAAAAATGAAATCCCTTTGTAACAGATGAGTTTCCGTATGAAACCTTGATACTTCGAAAGAGATTGTCCGTTTTGTACACGAAGTGGATCTAGTTTTTGCTGTAACCCTCTCAACTTTTTTGCACGTGCTATGTGGGTGAAATGATGATATGATACGTCTCCAACGTCTCTATAATTTTTGATTGCTCCATGCAATATTATCTACTGTTTTGGACTATATTGGGCTTTATTTTCCAATTTTATATTATTTTTGGGGCTAACCTATTAACCGGAGGCCCAGCCCAGAATTGCTGTTTTTTGCCTATTTCTGTGTTTCGAACAAACGGAATATCAAACGGAGTCCAAACGGAATGAAACCTTCGGGAACGTGATTTTCTCACCGAACATGATCCAGGAGACTTGGACCCCACGTCAAGAAAGAAGGGAGGTGGCCACGTGGGTGGGGGCGCGCCCACCCCCCCTAGGACGCGCCCCCTGCGTCGTGGGCCCCCCTTTGCTCCACCGACGTACTCCTCCTATATATACCTATGGTCGGGGATATACGCCGCGGTGTAAACCGCCAGAAGTATGACCCGCCTAGAGCTTGGCGATTCACGGGTAATCCGCCCGGACTTGGCGGCTCATAGTAACCCGGCGGGCGTGTTAGATGGATGACAAGGTCCAAGGCCCAGAAGGCCGGCTCATGTTAATGGTGGGCCGGTTTATGAGGAAAGCACAAGGAATATTCTCTTATAAAGGAAGCAAGACTAGGACTCCACTTGTAATAGAGTAATCCAAATCGTACTAGGACTAGTCATGTGACCCGCCCCTTCAATTTATATAAGGAGGGGCAGGGCTCCCCAAAGAGGGACAAGTAACAAGAAACAATCTCTAGGGCTAGATACAAAGAGCCGGCTTATGCGGCGATTCTCTCATGAGCATAATGAGACCTAGCCACAAACAACATGTAGGGCTATTACCGGATGGTGTTTCCCCGGGCCCGAAGCTGTCTAAACCCTTGTCTTGTGTTGCGTCTCTCGATTCTGATCAACCCCTCTCAAGCTACCACATAGATGCATTGGCCTCACGACTAAGTCCTCGCACTAGGACATCTGCCGTGACAATTCCACGACACCTACGTACCCCCAAACGATCAGATACGGAGCCAAAAACCTAATTCCACCACCGCAACTTTCTGTATCCACGAGATCCCATCTTGGGGCCTGTTCCGAAGCTCCGCCAGAAGAGGAATCCACCACGGAGGGCTTCTACATCAACATCATAGCCTCTCCGATGAAGTGTGAGTAGTTTACCTCAGACCTTTGGGTCCATAGTTAGTAGCTAGATGGCTTCTTCTCTCTTTTTGGATCTCAATACAATGTTCTCCCCCTCTCTCGTGGAGATCTATTCGATGTAATCTTCTTTTTGCGGTGTGTTTGTTGAGACTGATGAATTGTGGGTTTATGATCAAGTCTATCTATGAACAATATTTGAATCTTCTCTGAATTCTTTTATGTATGATTGGTTATATTTGCAAGTCTCTTCGAATTATCGGTTTGGTTTCGCCTACTAGATTGATCTTTCTTGCAATGGGTGAAGTGCTTAGCTTTGGTTTCAATCTTGCGGTGTCCTTTCCCAGTGACAGTAGGGACAGCAAGGCACGTATTGTATTGTTTCCATCGAGGATAACAAGATGGGGTTTTTATCATATTGCATGAATTTATCCCTCTACATCATGTCATCTTGCTTAAGGCGTTATTCTGTTTTCTTGAACTTAATACTCTAGATGCATGCTGGATAGCGGTCGATGAGTGGAGTAATAGTAGTAGATTCAGGCAGGAGTCGGTCTACTTGTCTCGGACGTGATGCCTATATACATGATCATACCTAGATATTCTCATAACTATGCTCAATTCTGTCAATTGCTCAACAGTAATTTGTTCACCCACCATAAAATACTTATGCTCTTGAGAGAAGCCACTAGTGAAATCTATGGTCCCCGGTTCTATCTTTATCATATTAATCTCCCAACACTTTATTATTTCTTTTACTTTTTACTTTGCTTTTATTTTACTTTGCATCTTTATACCAAAAATACCAAAAATATTATCTATCATCTCTATCAGATCTCACTCTCGTAAGTGACCGTGAAGGGATTGACAACCCCTAATCGCATTGGTTGAGTGGAGCTATTTGTTTTGTGTAGGTACGAGGGACTCGCGCGTAGCCTCCTACTGGATTGATACCTTGGTTCTCAAAAACTGATGGAAATACTTACTCTACTCTACTGCATCACCCTTTCCTCTTCAAGGAAGTCCAACACAGTGCTCAAGAGGTAGCAGGAAGATTTCTGGCGCCGTTGCCGGGGAGTCTACGCAAAAGTCAACATACCAAGAACCCATCACAATCCCTTATCTCTGGCATTACATTATTTGCCATTTGCCTCTCGTTTTCCTCTCCCCCACTTCACCCTTGTCGTTTTATTCGCCCTCTCTGTTTCCGGTTGCCTTTTTCTCGCTTGCTTTTTTGTTTGCTCGTGTGTTGGATTGCTTGCTTGTCACGATGGCTCAAGATAATACAAAATTGTGTGACTTTACCAATACCAACAATAATGATTTCCTTAGCACTCCGACTGCTCCTCTTACCAACACTGAATCTTGTGAAATCAATACTGCTTTGTTGAATCTTGTTATGAAAGATCAATTCGCCGGCCTTCCTAGTGAAGATGTCGCTACTCATCTGAATAGCTTCATTGATTTGTGTGATATGCAAAAGAAGAAAGATGTTGATAATGATATTGTTAAATTGAAGCTATTTCCTTTTTCGCTTAGAGATCGTGCTAAAGCTTGGTTTTCACCTTTGCCTAAAATAGATTGATTCTTGGAACAAGTGCAAAGATGCTTTTATCTCTAAGTATTTTCCTCCAGCTAAGATCATCTCCCTTAGAAATGATATTATGAATTTTAAGCAACTTGATCATGAACATGTTGCACAAGCTTGGGAGAAAATGAAATTAATGATATGTAATTGCCCTACTCATGGTTTGAACTTGTGGATGATTATACAAAATTTTTATGCCGGATTGAATTTTGCTTCTAGAATTCTTTTAGATTCGGCCGCGGGAGGCACTTTTATGGAAATCACTTTAGGAGATGCTACTAAACTCCTAGATAATATTATGGATAATTATTCTCAGTGGCACACTGAAAGATCTACTAATAAAAAAGTGCATGCGATAGAAGAAATTAATGTTTTGAGTCGAAAGATGGATGAACTTATGAAATTATTTGCTACTAAGAGTGTTTCCTCTGATCCTAATGATGTGCCTTTATCTACTTTGATTGAGAATAATAATGAATCTATGGATGTGAATTTTGTTGGTAGGAATAATTTTGGTAACAATGCATATAGAGGAAACTTTAATCCGAGGCCTTATCCTAGTAATCCTTCTAAGAATTATGGGAATTCCTACAACAACTCTTATGGAAATTTTAATAAGATGCCCTCTGAATTTGAGACTAGTGTTAAAGAGTTTATGAATTCGCAAAATAATTTCAATGCTTTGCTTGCAGAGAAATTGCTTAAAGTTGATGAATTGGCTAGGAACATTGATAGAATTTCTCTTGATGTTGATTCCTTAAAGCTTAGATCTATTCCTCCTAAGCATGATATCAATGAGTCTCTCAAATCCATGAGAATTTCCATTGATGAGTGCAAGGAAAGAACCGCCAGGATGCGTGCTACGAAAAATGCCTTTATTAAAGCGTGTTCTTCCAATTTCCATGAAAATAAAGATGAAAATCTAAAAGTTATTGATGTGTCCCCTATTAAATCTTTGTTTTGCAATATGAATCTTGATAATGGACTGAATATGATCCACCTTTACCTAGAAGGCGTTCTAAAAATTCAGAGTTTTTAGATCTTGATGCTAAATTTGATAAAAGTGGGATTGAAGAAATCAAAACCCTAGATGTTGCTAAACCCACTATTTTGGATTTCATGGAATTTAATTATGATAGTTGCTCTTTAATTGATTGTATTTCCTTGTTACAATCCGTGCTAAATTCTCCTCATGCTTATAGTCAAAATAAAGCGTTTACTAAACATATCGTTGACGCCTTGACGCAATCTTATGAAGAAAAACTTGAGTTGGAAGTTTCTATCCCTAGAAAACTTTATGATGAGTGGGAACCAAACTATTAAAATTAAAATTAAGGATCATGAATTTTATGCTTTATGTGATTTGGGTGCTAGTGTTTCCACTATTCCCAAAACTTTGTACGGTTTGCTAGGTTTCCGTGATTTTGATGATTGCTCTCTAAACTTGCATCTTGCGGATTCCACTATTAAGAAACCTATGGGAAGAATTAATGATGTTCTTATTGTCGCAAATAGGAATTATGTGCCCATAGATTTTATCGTTCTTGATATAGATTGCAATCCTTCTTGTCCTATTATTCTCGGTAGACCTTTCCTTAGAACGATTGGTGCAATTATTGATATGAAGGAAGGGAATATTAGATTCCAATTTCCATAAAGAAAGGCATGGAAACTTCCCTAGGAAGAAAATAAATTACCATATGAATCTATCATGAGAGCCACTTATGGATTGCCTACCAAAGATGGCAATACCTAGATCTATCCTTGCTTTTATGCCTAGCTAGGGGCGTTAAACGATAGCGCTTGTTGGCAGGCAACCCAATTTAATTTTTAGTTTTTTTGCTTTTGCTTCTGTTTAGGAATAAATATCCATCTACCTTATGTTTAGATGTGGTTTTATGTTTTAATTAGTGTTTGTGCCAAGTTAAACCTATCGGATCTTCTTGGATGATAGTTATTTGATCTTGCTGTAATTTCCAGAAACTTTCGGTTCACGAAAACAATTGTTAAAAATCACCAGAACGTGATAAAATAGTGATTCTAATTGCTGCTGTTCAATAAACAAATTTCCTAGGTCGTCCTATTTTGTCCGAATTTGTGGAGTTCCAGAAGTTTGAGTTAGTTACAGATTACTACAGACAATTCTTTTTTTGACAGATTCTGTTTTTCGTGTGTTGTTTGCTTATTTTGATGAATCTATTGGCTAGTAAAATAGTTTATAAACCATAGAGAAGTTGGAATACACTAGGTTTAATACCAATATAAATAAAGAATGAGTTCATTACAGTACCTTGAAGTGGTGTTTTGTTTTCTTTCGCTAACGGAGCTAACGAAATTTCTGTTGAGTTTTGTGTTGTGAAGTTTTCAACTTTTGGGTGAAATCTTTTGATGGATTATGGAACAAGGAGTGGCAAGATCCTAAGATTGGGGATTCCAATGGCACCCCCAAGATAATATAAGGACACCAAAAAGTCAAAGCTTGGGGATGCCCCGGAAGGCATCCCCTCTTTCGTCTACTTCCATCGGTAATTTACTTGGAGCTATATTTTTATTCACCACATGATATGTGTTTTGCTTGGAGCGTCTTGTATTATTTGTGTCTTTGTTTGTTAGTGTGCCACAATCATCCTTGTTGTACACACCTTTTGAGAGAGCCATACATGAATTGGAATTTGATAGAATACTCTATGTGCTTCACTTATATCTTTTGAGCTATATAGTTTTGCTCTAGTGCTTCACTTATATCTTTTAGAGCAAGGTGGTGGATTTGTTTTATAGAAACTATTAATCTCTCATGCTTCACTTAGATTATTTTGAGAGTCTTAAATAGCATGGTAATTTGCTTAATAATAATAATATGCTTGGTATTCAAGATTTGTAAAACTTTCTTTTGAATGTGTTGAATACTAAGAAAAGTTTGATGCTTGATAATTGTTTTGAGATATGAAGATGGCGATATTAGAGTCATGCTAGTTGAGTAGTTGTGAATTTGAGAAATACTTGTGTTAAAGTTTGTGATTCCCGTAGCATGCACGTATGGTGAACCGTTATGTGATGAAGTCGGAGCATGATTTATTTATTGATTGTCTTCCTTATGAGTGGCGGTCGGGGACGAGCGATGGTATTTTCCTACCAATATATCCCCCTAGGAGCATGCGTGTAATACTTTGCTTTGATAACTTGTAGATTTTTGCAATAAGTATATGAGTTCTTCATGACTAATGTTGAGTCCATGGATTATACGCACTTTTCTTCCTTCCACCATTGCTAGCCTCTCTAATACCGCGCACTTTTCGCCGGTATCATACACCCACCATATACCTTCCTCAAAACAGCCACCATACCTACCTATCATGGCATTTCCATAGCGATTCCGATATATATTGCCATGCAAGTTTCCACCATTCCATTTATTATGACACGCTCCATCATTGTCATATTGCTTAGCATGATCATGTAGTTGACATCGTATTTGTGGCAAAGCCACCGTTCATAATTCTTTCATATCACTCTTGATTCATTGCATATCCCGGTATACCGCCGGAGGCTTCCATATAGAGTCATATTTTGTTTTAAGTATCGAGTTGTAATTGTTGAGTTGTAAGAAAATAAAAGTGTGATGATCATCATTTTTAGAGCATTGTCCCAAGTGAGGAAAGGATGATGGAGACTATGATTCCCCCACAAATCAGGATGAGACTCCGGACGAAAAATTAAAAAAAGAAAGAAAAGGAGGCCATAAAAAAAGAGAAAAGGCCCAAATAAAAAAATGAGAGAAAAAGAGAGAAGGGACAATGTTACTATCCTTTTACCACACTTGTGCTTCAAAGTAGCACCATGATCTTCATGATAGAGAGTCTCTCATTTTGTCACTTTCATATACTAGTGGGAATTTTTCATTATAAGAACTTGGCTTGTATATTCCAATGATGGGCTTCCTTAAAAATGCCCTGGGTCTTCGTGAGCAAGCGAGTTGGATGCACACCCACTTAGTTTCTTTTGTTGAGCTTTCATATACTTATAGCTCTAGTGCATCCGTTGCATGGCAATCCCTACTCACTCACATTGATATCTATTGATGGGCATCTCCATAGCCCGTTGGTACGCCTAGTTGATGTGAGACTATCTTCCCCTCTTTTTGTCTTCTCCACAACCACCCTTCTATTCCACATATAGTGCTATATCCATGGCTCAAGCTCATGTATTGCGTGAAGATTGAAAAAGTTTTGACAATGTCAAAAGTATGAAACAATTGCTTGGCTTGTCATCGGGGTTGTGCATGATTTAAATACTTTGTGTGGTGAAGATAGAGCATGGCCAGACTATATGATTTTGTAGGGATAACTTTCTTTGGCCATGTTATTTTGAGAAGACATAATTGCTTTGTTAGTATGCTTGAAGTATTATTATTTTTATGTCAATATGAACTTTTATCTTGAATCTTTCGAATCTGAATATTCATACCACAATTAAGAAGAATTACATTGAAATTATGCCAAGTAGCACTCCGCATCAAAAATTCTTTCTTTTATCATTTACCTACTCGAGGACGAGCAGGAATTAAGATTGGGGATGCCTGATACGTCTCTAATGTATCTATAATTTTTGATTGCTCCATGCTATATTATCTACTGTTTTGGACTATATTGGGCTTTATTTTCCACTTTTATATTATTTTTGGGGCTAACCTATTAACCGGAGGCCCAGCCCAAAATTGTTGTTTTTTTGCCTATTTCAGTGTTTCGAAGAAACGGAATATCAAACAGAGTCCAAACGGAATGAAACCTTCGGGAATGTGATTTTCTCACCGAACATGATCCAGGAGACTTGGACCCCACGTCAAGAAAGAAGGGAGGTGGCCACGAGGGTGGGGGGCGCGCCCACCCCCTAGGGCACGCCCCTGCCTCGTGGGCCTCCCTTTGCTACACCGACGTACTCCTTCCTCCTATATATACCTACATACCCCCAAACGATCAGATACGGAGCCAAAAACCTAATTCCACCGCCGCAACTTTCTGTATCCACGAGATGCCATCTTGGGGCCTGTTCCGGAGCTCCGCCGGAAGAGGAATCCACCATGGAGGGCTTCTACATCAACATCATAGCCTCTCCGATGAAGAGTGAGTAGTTTACCTCAGACCTTCGGGTCCATAGTTAATAGCTAGATGGCTTCTTCTCTCTTTTTGGATCTCAATACAATGTTCTCCCCCTCTCCCGTGGAGATCTATTCGATGTAATCTTCTTTTTGCGGTGTGTTTGTTGACATCGATGAATTGTGGGTTTATGATCAAGTCTATCTATAAACAATATTTGAACCTTCTCTGAATTCTTTTATGTATGATTGGTTATCTTTGCAAGTCTCTTCGAATTATCAGTTCGTTTTCGCCTACTAGATTGATCTTTCTTGCAATGGGAGAAGTGCTTAGCTTTGGGTTCAATCTTGCGGTGTCCTTTCCCAGTGACAGTAGGGGCAGCAAGGCACGTATTGTATTGTTGCCATCGAGGATAACAAGATGGGGTTTTTTATCATATTGCATGAATTTATCCCTCTACACCATGTAATCTTGCTTAAGGCGTTACTCTGTTTTCTTGAACTTAATACTCTAGATGCATGCTGGATAGCGGTCGTCGAGTGGCGTAATAGTAGTAGATGCAGGCAGGAGTCGGTCTACTTGTCTCGGACGTGATGCCTATATACATGATCATACCTAGATATTATCATAACTATGCTCAATTCTGTCAATTGCTCAATAGTAATCTGTTCACCCACCGTAAAATACTTATGCTCTTGAGAGAAGCCACTAGTGAATACTATGGTCCCCGGGTCTATCTTTATCATATTAATCTCCCAACACTTTATTATTGCTTTTGCTTTTTACTTTGCTTTTATTTTACTTTGCATCTTTATACCAAAAATACCAAAAATATTATCTATCATCTCTATCAGATCTCACTCTCGTAAGTGACCGTGAAGGGATTGACAACCCCTAATCGCGTTGGTTGCATGGAGCTATTTGTTCTATGTAGGTATGATGGACTCGCGTGTAGCCTCCTACTGGATTGATACCTTGGTTCTCAAAAACTAAGGGAAATACTTACTCTACTCTGCTGCATCACCCTTTCCTCTTCAAGGAAATTCAACCCAGTGCTCAAGAGATAGCATGATACCATGCCAACTTTCAACCTTTTCAGAGTTCATTTGAAATGCTTTTGAATTTCAGGGTCTTATAGCTCAAAAAAATAAGTAAATGCATGAAAAATAACAAATGAAGTCAGAAAGGGTTGAAAATTGATGATGTGGCTTTGAATGGTGCATTTTGAACATCCAAAAAGTCTGGAGTTCAAATAAGTTCAAAAAAATGAAATCCCTTTGTAACAGATGAGTTTTCGTATGAAACCCTGATACTTCGAAAGAGATTGTCCATTTTGTACACGAAGTGCATCTAGTTTTTGCCGTAACCCTCTCAACTTTTTTGCACATGCTATGTGGGTGAAATGATGATACCATGCCAACTTTCAACCTTTTCAGAGTTCATTTGAAATGCTTTTGAATTTGAGGGTCTTATAGCTCAAAAAAATGAAATGCCTTTTTGCCGTTGTAACAGCCTAAGAACCGGTACTAAAGGAATCAACTAAAAAGTTTTTATAAACCTCTAGTATTATTGAAACTAAAATTATATAAAAATTATGCAACTAAAATTATCAAAATCTTTTCTGTTCGAAACATTTAAAGCAATAAGGAATTTACATAAAATTAA